>NC_090442.1:632410696-632485838 GCF_031143425.1 Pleurodeles waltl
CCATCCTTCTTGGGGATCAGGAAGTACCTGGAATAACACCCCTGACCCCTTTCTTACTCTGGAACCAACTCCACTGCACCTTTCAATAATAGGGAGAGAACCTCCTGTTGTAACAGCAAGAGATGATCTTCTGAACAAAAAGGAAAGACGGGGAGGGAAGTGAGGCGGAATCTCCCGAAAGGGAAGGGCGTAACCTCTTCTCACCAAACTGATGAAGTCTGTTGTTATGGACTCCCATATGGGAAGAAAGAGTGAAAGCCTCCCCCCTACCGGAGAGGTATAAGAAACAATGGTGAGAGGACTAGGGCTTCTTTCCTTGAGGTAACCCTCCAGCGGAAGAGGAAGGGTGCTGCTGCTGGGTGGCACCTCTTGTGCCGACTCTACCCCGCCCCCTGTATGAGCGATAAGGGAGGCTGGAGACTGCTGCGATCTCCCACGAAAGGAAGAACCTCTTCCAAAAACATGCAGCCGTCTAAGAGATCGAAATGGGGTAGCAGCAGCCTGCAGACCCAAAGATCTAGCTGTGGCCCTACATTATTTAAAGCGCTATAGCGAAGAGTCTGCTTTTGAACCAAACAGTTTTGCCCCATCAAAGGGCAGATCCAGCAACATAGACTGGACGTCTGTCGAAAATCCGGAAGTGCGTAACCACGCATGCCGTCTGGAGGCAACGGAAGTCCCCATGGCTCTTGCAATAGAGTCCGTGGTATCCAGCCCTGTCTGAATAACCTGTGTAGCCGCCACCCGAGCGTCCGAAAGAAGACTACACAAGTCCTGGCACATGTCCGGAAGTACAGTCTTCATCGCATCCATTATGGCATGGATATATCTGCCCAGAATACATGTTGCAATGGCAATTTTAGAGCCATGCTGCAAAAAGAAAACACCTTCCTGGCCGATTGGTCCATCCATTTGGATTCCCGGTCCGAGGATACTCCCGGAAACGAACCAGGGGCCGACCTCGAAGAGCAGGATGCTTGCACCACCAAGCTCTCTGGTGAAGGGTGTTTGGATAAAAACTCTGGGTCCCCAGGTGCAGATCTATAATGCCTGGCCACCGACCTACTATCAGCCAAAGAAAAAAACAGGCTTCTTCCAAACCTCTTCGATCGGATCCATCAGGGCTTCATTAAATGTTAAAAGAGGATCCACCACGGCTGTAGCAGAATGCAAATCCTCAGTCGAAAGGTTGGTCTTCACCTGCGCCGTAGGTAAAGGAAGATCCAGAAATGCTGCGGCCTTCCTAATAAGATTGGTAAGAGGCTGCCTCCTCTGTATATTCATCAGGGGAGGCCAGATCATATTTGAGAGGTATCAAGACCACTTGCTGTGTCCAACCCAGGGAAATCACCCTGGGGGTCAGTGATCTCCCCTTCTTCGAGGAATTGCTGCTGATATTCCCTCTCCTCTAAAAGTCTAAGTCATGGAGCAGAGCAACGTCAGTGAATGGCGCCAGGAAGGCGTCATGACAGGTTCTCCGGATCCACCGACGCCGCGGATGGATCCATCAGCGCCATGGAGAAGGCACCCGCATCCGATGCCGACATCCGACCCCATCACCTCCAACACCAGCATCAAAGGTCTCTCCCTCGACGTCGAGGGCTGCACTGTCGGCAGAGGGGCCTGACTTGAATCTCCAGCCAAACAAAATGGTATAAACGGCATCGGTTTATATGGAGTTGGAACGAGATTGAAAGCCAGGGGACCAGTGGGGCCAGCCGGCGCACCAACTCCCGGAGCCATATTTTTAAAAATCTGGAACATGGCATTAAGGAATGCCGCAGGATCCGTACCCGGAGCCGGGAACGAAGGATAAGCCTGTGGAGCCGGTGCCGGGCTGGACTCTTCAGGTTCAGGATGCACCGGCGAAGCCAGATGACTGAGGATCCACAACTTCAAAGACTGACGGGGCCGGGGACGTTTGCGGCGTCGCAGGTTGAGGGGGACACAGTTGGACTCACTTCCCAAGACTTTAGGTGCCGGGACGATGGAGACCTCGACCGACTTCTGGACTGACGTCGGGAGTCACGATGACATCACTTCTTATGGGATGACTTTCCAGAAGAGGACCGATGTGCCGCTTCCTCTCCTTCTTGGACCTTGCCAAGAAAAGCTTTGCCTCGCGTTCCTTCAATGCCTTCGTATTCATCTTTTGGCAGGATCCGCATTCTTGGAAGTCGTGATCGGAACTGAGGCACCAAAGACAATCGTTGTGCGGATCAGTCGCAGACATGCAACCTCCACATTCACTGCAAGGCTTGAAGCCCGACTTTTTCGGAGCCGACATCCTGGAAATACACAAAGTATACCTTCCGAAGAGCTAATGATACAGGTAACAGAAAAGTAACCGTTATCGAAGGCACGGAAAAAAGTGAACTGACGTCAGCACGGCAGCGAGGACCTCTTATTGCCACGATGATGTCATGCGGAGCCGGGCAATTGTGATGTCCTCGCCGACGTGCAGAGCTAGAGAGAAGTTTCCGTTGAATGCTGCGCATGGGGAGAATTCATTAGGTGAGGAATCCACAGGTAGTTGTATCCATCAGAAATGCAGTTTTAAGAATAAGGAGCCGCACAGAACAGCTGTGTAATGGCTCAAAGGAAGCACATATCAGCTAAGTAAGAACAACATTAAGGTCTTACTGAGGTGTGATAAAGTGGGGGGGGGGTTACAAATGGGTAAGACCATTAAGTAATCTACCCACAAGAGGAGACTTAAAAAGAGAATGTTTGTCCGCCAACATTAGGGAGGCTGAGAGCCGCCAAGTAACCTTTAAACAGTGCCAATGCAGAGCCCTACTGGGTGAAAGATATGATGAACCAAAGAACTGCAGAGAAAGAAGCAGGGGGTGGGGGGATGGGGTCGGTGGAGGAAATCAAGAGACTTGTTTCTACACCATGACACAAATTGATGCCGACAAGCGTATACCATTTTGGTGGAGGGACTCCTGGTTGCCAAGATAAACTCACAGACTTCGTGTGGAAGGTCAAAAGTCGTCAACTGCTGCCGCTCTATCGCCACATGGAAGGCGAAGATTGGACAGCTTCAGATGGAGAACCATCCCCTGCTGCTGCACCAGAAGTACCTCCCTAATTTGCAGTCTGACTGGAAGATCGGTGGCCATGCTCAATAGCTCTGGATACCGTACTCTCCGTGCCCAGTCTGGAGCCACAAAGATTACTTGGGCCAGAAGTGGTATTGGCAGGAAGGCGTAAAGGAAGCCCGAGATCCACTCAAGACTAAAAGCGTTGCAGAGCGAGTGCAGTCATGAAAACTTCAACATGCAAAACAGCTGACATTGAGTGCTCTCTACAGAGCCGAACAGATAACCAAGGCTCTCCCCATTTGTGAAAGAGACCTTGCACCTTTTCTAGATGTAGACGCCATTCTAGATCGACTGACTCAATGACTGCATTTGTCTGCTCTGACGCTTGGGGATCACACCAGATGTTGAACCACCAGTGATATGCCCTGATGTGCCAGCCATGTCCAGAATCACAGAGCCTCTTTATAAAGGGTCCAGGACCCTACTCCACCCTGTTTGTTGCAGTACCACATGCCAGTAGTGCTGTCTGTGAACACTTGCACTACTTTCCCTTTGAGAGAGGGAAGGATTTCAATGCAAGCGTGATTCCCTGGAGCTCCAGAAGGTTGATGTTGGGCCCAGAATCCACATGAGACCAGAGGCCTATGATCTACGCCTCTCCTATGTGGCCGCCCAATCCCAGTAGTGAGGCATCTGTCACTACTGAGATATCTGGTTGGGGAAGCAAGAGATCCAGATTCCAAAGCCACCACAGCAGATCTTTCACAGTCCCCTCCGAGATCTAGACCATGTCGGAGAGATTACACTGATGCTGTGCCCACTGGAACTTAAGTCCCATTGAAGAGCCCGCATATGCCATCTGGCATGTGTCACTAGCAGGATGCAGGACGCCATGAGGCCCTGCAGCCTCTGAGTTGTTTTCACCGAAAGCCAGGATAGAGGCTGAAACATCAGAATCATAGCATGAATATTCTTGATTCGCTTTTTGGGAGGATAGGTCCGAAACTGCACTGTGTCCAGAACAGCCCCGATTAAACGGAGCATCTGATAGGAAGTCAGGTGAGACTTTGGCATGTTTATAGTGAACCTCAATGTATGCAGGAGGTTCGCCTTAGTCTGAAGGTGGGAGACAACTTTTTGGGACGTGTCTGCCTTCAACAGCCAGTCATCGAGATAGGGGAAGACCGAAACCCCTAACCTGCGCAGATGAGCTGCAACCACCACCATCACTTTCTTGAACACCCGAGGGTTGCTGGTAAGGCCCAAAGGGATCACAGTAAATTGAAAGTGCTCGTGAACTACTAGGAATCGTAGACAGTACCCGTGGGCAGGCAGTATGGGAATATGGAAACAAGCACCCTGCAAGTATAACGCTACCATACAGTCTCCTGGGTCTAAGGCAGACAAGACATGAGCCAGAGTGAGCATTTTGAACTTCTTCTTGCAGAACAGAATGAGGGCCCGAAGGTCTAGGATAGGACATAAGTCTTTGCCTTTTTTGGGCACCAGAAAGTAGCAGGAATGACAACTACAACCTACTTCTGGCACAGGGACCCTCTCTATGGCACCTTTGGCGAAGAGAGCCGTGACTTTCTAGCAGAGAATTGCCAGATGATCATCTGGTAAGGGGCTGTAAGATGGAGGCATGGCCGGTGGGGATTACCCCCTTTGTATGATATGCAAAACCCACCTGTCTGTCGTGATGGTCTCCTAGTGGGACAGGTGAATGCGAATCCTGCCACCAACTGGTATATGAGGTGGGTACGGACTAGGAAGGTTTGGAGGCTGCACCAGGGTGGAGTGGGCAAACCTGTGTTTTCCTGTCCCATGGGCCTGCAGGATTCTGCATCCCCGGTGGCTGTAAAAGGGACCCAACAGGAAGCCCGTTCCGTTGCCACGAAAGGGGCAAAATATGGACTGTTGGTGGTGAGGTGAAACAGAGAGGCCAAGGGATCGAGCCATAGCCCGGCACTCAAACCAACCTCTCATGCGCGGAGTCCGCCTTGTCCCCAAAGAGACAGGTGCCATCAAAGGGCATGTCCATGAGGGTCTGTTGGACATTTCCTGGAAAAACAGATGCCCTCAACCAGGCATGGCTCCTCAAGGCCACCGTCATTGCATCCCATTTACCTGTAGAATTGGTTGTGTCCATTTCACAGGGAATGGTGAACTTAGCTGCATCTCTCCCATCAGCAAAGGCTTGGGAGATGTTAGCCCGGGTCTTCTCCAGGATCTGCGGCAGAACTTGCACGACCGTATCCCACAAGCAGTGGTTAAAGCAGCACAAAAGGCATGCAGTGCTCACCGACCGCAACGCCAGACTGGAGGAAGAAAACCTCATCTTCTTACCAAGTTGGTCTTTGATTCTCTATCCGGGGGAGTGGAAAGTAATGCACCAGATGACAATGATGCCTGGATGAAAAGGCTCTCAGGTGAGGGGTGTTGGGCCAGGAATTTAGGGTCGTTTGGAGCAGGCTGATGGGGGCGAGCAATTCTACTGTTTACAGGAGCCCATGTTCTGGGTCTGGACCAAGTACCCGGAAGGACATCAATGAGGGCTTCATTGAAGGGGAGGCTCGGCGGTAGAAGCCCCAGCTTGAAGCACCTCCGTCAGGAGATTCGTCCTGACCGCTACAGTGGACAGCTCCATGTCAATGACCTCAGCCACCCTACTGACTACAACAGAATAAGAGGTTCCCTCCGCCGTAGCCACGGTAGGAGGAGAATGCATGCCAGCATCTGGAGAAGTATCTAGACCATTAGCTTCACCCTATTCCTGTGCCCAGTCCAAATCAGGGTTATCTAGCTGGTATTCTAAAGGATCCAGCGTCCCCTCCTATCCTTCCTTGTATTTGTACCCATAGTAATAAGGGTCCAAACCCAATCTGGGGTGAGAACCACATCGAAGTCAGAAGCAGAGTCGGCAGGCGCCGTTCTTTCTCCGGGTCATCGTGGGTAAGAATTGGGTCAGCGTCGATCGTGTGCACCACCAATGTCAGAAGCACTGATGACCTAGCTGGTGTCCGGGAAGGTCGCGATGGCACAACCAGGGTCAGCAAGGATCCGGAGGGACCACTGGGGGCAGAGGCCAAAGACGCTGGCGTGGAACTAAAAGGGCCCTCATATGAACCCCTAGGTCTCGAAGGTGCCACAGAAGGGTCAGAATGACCAAATATGAGACGCATGGCCTCAAAACTCCTTGAGTTTGGCAAGGGTTGCCCTGGCTCACGGAAAATTGGGGAGGTGCGAAGCACAGCAAGGACACTCCTCCCACGTCGCATCGGCTGAGCGATGCGGTGAAGTTGGAAAACGCCTGGCCTTCTTTGACGACTTCTTTCTCTGACCTGAATGACACGAATATTATGATTATGAGTGGTGGTGACTCAGCGAACAGTCTCAAGACACTCCTCATGAGTGACACCATGAACGATGCAGAGTCGAGCGTCGGGCCTTCATGAGCTTTAGGGACCGCTCCCTCAAAGCCTTCGGGTGCATGGCCTGGCACTCAAAGCACAACTTCGGGTTGCACTACTAATACAAACGGACCGGATGACGATCTGTCCCCGACATCATATGGTGACAGGCCTTGCAAGGCTTGAACCCGTTCTTCGGGGACATCATGATGCGCCAAGGGTCAACACAAAAAACAGACAAAAGGGTCCAATACACTTAAAAAATTAACAGGGTATCTCTTCTCCACATCAGCGTGTGGCACAGAAAAGAACGGACGTCACTACGCCGATTTCCTCATGTAGTGGAACCAAAATGTTGTGGATGATTGCATGGCAAAGTAGTGGCTTATGGAAGGTAGGTATTTATACACAGACTTTTGAAAGGTTTCTCTAATGGAAGGTAAACCTCAGTCAATTTCGAAGTACTTAACTTTTGTATGATACAACAAGATACAAGTAGGAAAATACAGGTCTGGTTGAGATGGGAACTGGGGACAGCAAACAACACTCTACAGCCTTTTCCCCTGCTTAGGTCAGACTTTAGAATGACAACATGGTTGAGCCTTTTTTGGGCGTTTCAGGTATGAAATCACAAAGTGTCCTTTTCACCCTTGCTACGTTCTCCAGAACATATGAAGTGGAGGCTGCCGCTTCTGTAACAGTAAGACTTTCAATCACAGGCAAAAGAAAGTGAAGGAAAAACACAAGACTTCATGTGGTTGTCTGATGAGGAACAAAATACGCAATGTACTTTACCCTCTGGATTTGGAGGATAAACAATTTCTAGTACGAAGAAGTTTTATGACTCACATTGTATGGATGAAAAAACTGGTTCTTATCCAGTCCGCCCAATGAAATCAGGTGATCAGAAGATGAGCTGGAATCCAAAGGCACCTAACAGTGAGCTGTAGCCTCGGAGTTCTGAGCAGTATCCACCAACTGATAGGGAGTAAGAACCGCAAGTCCTTAGGATTCACAAAACCTATTGGTCCTTGAGGTGGGCAGAAGACTTTAGTAGGAGTGTGAACCTCTGGGGCCATGTGTAGGAAGTTGGCTCTGTGTATACTATTTCAAAGTATGAAATAGTCTGCACAAATTCCAAGGTTTCCCCTTACAGGTAAGATGGTGGCAAAATCAGATAATACTAATGCACTATTTGTGGTAGTATGGTCGAGCTGTAGGCTTATCAGAGAGTAGTGTTAAGCATTTGTTGTACACACACAGGCAATAAATGAGGAACAAAGACTTACTCCAGTCCAATAGGTTTTTATATTGAAAAAAATGTATTAGTTTATTTTAAGAACCACAGGTTCAAGATTTACAGTTAACACTTTAAATGTAAGGTACTTCACTTAGATACTTTAGGAACTTTGAATAAAAGCACTATCACATACAGTGTTTGTAAAAATGGCAATAAGCTATTTTCAAAATGGACAGTGCAAAAATCAACAGTTCCTGGGGGAGGTAAGTAAAGGTTAGATTAGGAGGTAAGTAAAACACTTTCAAGTCTCAGTTCTTGGGCATAGGCAGCCCACCGTTGGGGGTTCAAGGCAACCCCAAAGTTACCACACCAGCAGCTCAGGGCCAGTCAGGTGCAGAGGTCAAAGTGGTGCCCAAAACACATAGGTGCCTATGAAGAACAGGGGTGCTCTGGTTCCAGTCTGCCAGCAATTTAGTACCTGCATCCTTAGGGGCAGACTGTGGGGGGATGGAGGGGGGACAGGGCGGGAGGATTGGACGCACAAGTAGGCATACAAAATACACCCTCTGCAGCACAGGGCCAGCCGGGTGCAGTGTGCAAAGCAGGCGTCTGGTTTCAATGGAGGGACCTGGGGGTCACTCTAGTGGTGCAGGCAGGCACAGGGGGTGGTTCTTGGGACAGCCACCACCTGGACAAGGCAGAGGGTCACCTGGGGGTCACTCCTGCGCTGAAGTTTGGTTCCTTCAGGTCCTGGGGGCTGAGGGTGCAGTGTTGGTTCCAGGCGCCGGACCCTTGTTGGAGGTCGCGGTCAGGGGCGCCTCTGGATTCTCTGCAGGCATCGCTGTGGGGGCTCAGGGAGGGGTCGTCTCTTGTCACTCACTGGCTCGCAGACACCGGGTAGTCCTCCCTGTAGTGTTTGCTCTCTGGATCTTGAGCCGGGGGCGTCGGGTGCAGAGTGTGAAGTCTCACACTTCCGGCGGGAAACGTGAAGTCTTTGAAAGTTGCTTCTTTATTGCAAAGAAGTAGCTGGTTTTGAACAGGGCCGTTGTTCAAGGGAGTTTCTTGGTCCTTTAGTCCAGGGCAGTCCTTTGAGGCTTCAGAGGTCGCTGGTCCCTGATGGATGCGCCGCTGGTTGTAGGTTTTCGAAGTTGGAGACAGGCCGGTAGGGCTGGGGATAAAGCAGTTGTGGTCGCCAGTCTTCTCTGCAGGCTTGTAGGTCAGCAGTCCTCGTTTCTTCAGGTTGCAGGAATCTGATTCCTGGGATCTGGAGTGCCCCTAAATACTGAATTTAGGGGTGTGTTTAGGCCTGGGAGGGCAGTAGCCGATGGGTACTGTCCTGGAGGGTGGCTACACCCTCTTTGTGCCTCCTCCCTGTGGGGAGGAGGGCACATCCCTAATCCTATTGCCCCTAATGCCCATTGCTTCACAGCTTGTGTGCTGGTGGGGAGAAAATGACTAAGTCGACATGGCACTCCCCTCAGAGGGCCATGCCTACCTCCCACTGCCTGTGGCATAGGTAAGTCACCCCTCTAGCAGGCCTCACAGCCCTAAGGCAGGGTGCACTCTACCACAGGTGAGGGCATAAGTACTATGCCCATACAGTGGCCAAGCAAAACCTTAGACATTGTAAGTGCAGGGTAGCCATGAGAGTATATGGTCTGGGAGTTGGTCAAACATGAACTCCACAGTTCCATAATGGTTACACTGAAATCTGGGAAGTTTGGTATCAAACTTATCAGCACAATAAATGCACACTGATGCCAGTGTGCAATTTATTGTAACATACACCCAGAGGGCATCTTAGAGATGCCCCCTGAATGCCAACCAGAATTCTAGTGTAGGCGGACTAGTTTTTGCCAGCCTGCCACAGACCAGACATGTTGCAGGAACAAAGCCTGTACTGAGTGGAAGTGCTTCTCACCTCCCCCTGCAGGAACTGTTAACACCTGGAGATGAGCCTCAAAGGCTCACCCCTTTTGTTACAGCACCACAGGGCATCCCAACTAGTGGAGATGCCCGCCCCTCCGGCCACTTCCCCCTACTTTTGGCGGCAAGGCTGGAGGAGATAATGAGGAAAACAAGGAGGAGCCACCCACCAGTCAGGACAGCCCCTAAGGTGTCCTGAGCTGAGGTGACCCCTGCCTTTAGAAATCCTCCATCTTGAGTTTGGAGGATTCCCCAATAGGATTAGGGATGTGCCCTCCTCCCCACTGCGAGGAGGCACAAAGAGGGTGTAGCCACCCTCCAGGACAGTAGCCATTGGCTACTGCCCTCCCAGACCTAAACACACCCCTAAATTCAGTATTTAGGGGCTCTCCAGAACCTAGGAAACTAGATTCCTGCAACCTAAACCAAGAAGGACTGCTGACCTGAAGCCCTGCAGACAAGACGGAGACGACAACTGCGTTCGACCCAGCCCTACCGGCCTGTCGCATGACTCAAAGAAAACTGCAAAAGCGACGCATCCAACAGGGACCAGCGACCTCTGAAGCCTCAGAGGACTGCCCTGAACCTAAGGACCAAGAACCTCCTGTGAACAGGAGCCCTGTTCAAAACCAGCTACTTATTTGCAACAAAGAAACAACTTCCAAAGATTGCACATTTCCTGCCGGAAGCGTGAGACACTACACTCTGCACCAGACGTCCCCGGCTCGAGATGCAGAGAACCAACACCACAGAGAGGACTCCCCGGCGACTGCAAGCCTGTGAGTAGCCAGAGACAACCCCCCTGGGCCCCCACAGTGACCCCTGCAGAGAGAATACAGAGGCTTCCTCTGACCGCAACTGCCTGTAACAAGGGACCAGACGCCTGGAACCAACACTGCACGCGCAGCCCCCAGGACCTGAAGGAATCGAACCTCAGTGCAGGAGCGACTCCCAGGTGACCCTCTGCCGAGCCCATCCAGGTGGTGGCTGTCCCGAGAAGCCCCCGCTGTGCCTGCCTGCAACGCTAGATGGTGGGCTGCCTATGCCCCAAACTTGAGACTTGCAAGTGTCTGTCTTATCTCCAAAACTAACCTTTACTTACCTCCCCCAGGAACTGTTGAGTTTTGCACTGTGTCCACTTAAAAGAGCTTATTGCCATTTCTACAAAGACTGTACATGATATTGTGTTTATTCAAAGTTCCTAAAGTATCTATGTGAAGTACCTTGCATTTAAAGTGTTTGATGTAAATCTTGAACCTGTGGTTCTTAAAATAAACTAAGAAAAGTTATTTTTCAATATAAAAACCTATTGGCCTGGAGTAAGTCTTTGAGTGTGTTTTCCTCATTTATTGCCTGTGTGTGTACAACAAATGCTTAACACTACCCTCTGATAAGCCTACTGCTCGACCACACTACTACAAAATAGAACATTAGAATTATCTCTTTTTGCCACTATCTTACCTCTAAGGGGAACCCTTGCACTCTGTGCACACTACTTCTCAATTTGAAATAGTATATACAGAGTCAAGGTCCTACATATATGTACTCCCTTAAACATACACTGCAACCTGCCCATGAGGCTACCAAGGGCCTACCTTCGGGGTGCCTGACAAGCAGTAAAAAGGGAAGCTTTAGGCCTGGCAAGTGGGTAAGCTTGCCAAGTCGAATTGGCAGTTTAAAACTGCACACACTGACACTAGTGGCAGGTCCGAGCCATGGTTACAGGGCTACTAATGTGCTGCAGGCCCACTAGTAGCATTTGATTTACAGTCCCTGGGCAACTCTAGTGCACTTTACTAGGGACTTACCAGTAAATCAAATATGACACTCATGGATAAACCAAACGGTACAAGCTCTATAGGGAGCACTTGCGCACTGATTGGAAGTGGTGAAGTGCACAGACAATAAACCATCAAAAACGGACCAGAAAATTATTGTAGGAAGGCAGCAAAACGTTTGGGGATAACCCTGCAAAAAGGGCCATTTTCAATATCACACCTGCAGGAGCTGATGGTGAGCCTCAAAGGCTGAAGCCTCTTGTTACAGTGCCATGGGGCACTCCAGCTAGTGGAGTTGTCCGCACACGGACAAAGCCCCACTTTTGGCAGCAAGGTGATCAGGAAAATTATGGAAAGCAGGGAGGAGTGACCCCCCAAAACTCACCCCTCCCCCTGCCATCTAAAGCTAGGGCCATCCCTAGGGTGTCCAGAGCGGAGGTTGCCCCCCCCCTTCCTGCAGAATCATCCATCTTAGTTTGGAGAACAGAAACCAATAGGGTTAGGTTTGCGTCCCCCTCCCCAAAGGGAGTGGACACAAGTACGGGGTGTAGCCACCCTCTGGGACAGTAGCCATTGGCTACTGCCCTCTGACCCCTTTAACCCCCCTAAATCCAGGATTTAAGGGCTTACCTGAACCCAGCTCATGAGATTCAGGCTGACCTGACAAGAAAGAAGGACTGCTGAGCTGAACCCCCAGCAGAGGAGACGACGACAACTGACGGTCTCAAAAAACCTGCACAAAAACAGTGAGGCATCCAGCAGGGCCAGCCACCTCGACCAAGTTATAGAAGTCTGTCTTGCACCCAAAAGGACCAAGAACTGCAGTGGACAGTGGCCCTGTCCAAGAAGGAAACATCCAGGGACTCTGGCACACCTCCAGACACGCGAGTCCTGACCACCTTGCATCAGACACCCTACGGCCGGTGACCACGTGGCCCAACCAGCTAAAGAATCATCAGGTGATTGTGAGCAAGTGCCCACCCTGGGTTGACCTTTCGACCCCCCCCCACAAAGATGCCTGCAGAGGGAAGACCGAGGACCCCGACCCCTGAACGCGAAAGCACTGGATGAATATACCCGCACTGTGAGAGACTGGCACCTTATTGCAGTACTCCCCCACATTTTTGCCTGGTTTCCGAATGCAACTTGGACTGGAGTGCACTGGGATCCTGCTAACTAGGTTCCCGGTACCAGTGTTCTTTCCCTAAAACATTTTAAAAGTGATTGGATGCATCTTTAGCTATCACTACAAGTCCCTAGTAAAAAGGTACTTAGGTACCTAGGGCATGCAGTACTTTGGATAAGCCCCTGGTGGCAGTGGCACTGATTGTGACAACCTCAAGGGACATGCATCAAGATGTGCACAGCACTGCCATAGCAGACAGTCTCCTGCTGCAAACCTAAAATACAAACTCTACTTGGCACACTACATGTGTGCCCGGTCCACCGTACACTGCATTAACTATGGGTAAGACACCCCTATAGCAGGCCTTACAGACCTAAGGCAGGATATTCCATACTATATGTGAGGGCACAGCTGAATGAGCAGTATGTTCCCACCGTGTCCCTGGCAAACCTGGGATATAGTGAGTGAATAGAGCTGCCATTTTAATGTATGTGCTGGACACTGGCCAACACGAGATTCCCTGCAAAATAATGGCTACTCTGAACCCTGGGTTGTTTGGTATCAAACCACTCCGAATGATAAATTCAAACTGGTACCAGTACTGGATTTATAATAAAATGTACCCAGGGATCACCTTAGAGGTGTCCCCTGCAAAAGCCAACTATCCTGGCATATTTTCTGACTGGTTTCATCCAGCCTGCCACACCCACACAGTCCATATACAAACCTTGGTGGAGAGCCCAGTCTCCCTGGTTCGTAAACCAATGCCCTCCCTTGGTGGAGGAGCTAACCACCCACTCCCCCAGGAACGTGCAAAACCCCGGTAGTGAGCTTCAAAGGGCTACAGCCCCTGAAACTCGAGCCTCCAGGCCTGCTGCTAGCATCTGAGGGGTTGCCACTTTGCAAAACACCCACTTTTTGAGTGAGCAAAGGTGGGAAACCACACAAAGATTAGGAGTGGCGGCCTAGCATGCACCACCTCTAAGGTGTTGTCTGCGAAGTGGACCCTCAAATTCAGTTTCCTCCATCTTGAAATGAAGGAAACTAGCCAATCAAGTTTAGGGAAGTCACCCTTCCCAAAGGAAGCGAACACTAAAGTGGGTGGAGCCACCCATAGGTAAGTGTCCCCTTGGACATTACCAGGTTTCCCCTAGAACGCCCACTAAATTCTGTATTTATTGGACATCCCTAGAACAAGAAATCAGATTTCAAAATACAAAGAAGACCTGCACCAAAGAAGATCCAAAGCAAAAGAACTACAGACCTGTTGCACAAGAAAAGGCACCAAACCCTGCCTGCTGCACCCAGGACCTGCAAATTGCTGCTGTGGAGGAGCTGGACACTGGACCGAGCCCAAGAAACCCAGGTAATATCCAGGCTTAAAGAATCACCCCAGATATACCTTTTGAGTGGAGGCACCACTCAAAAACCAAGCAAGATCCAATAAGCCAGTGAAGGTCGCTTCAATGGCTGGCCGATATGTCCACAACCGGAATTTGCAGCCGGACCCCACGACACACTAACTACCGTCCCAGACGTGACTTACAAGTGTGCCAAGATTGGTGGCACTGTGCCCTCCAGTGGCCGAGTTACGCCAATTCCCTGGGACAACCTCAAACCAGCTCCCCAAGAGCTGAAAGGATCAGGAGGAAGCTCCTGTAGAGGGACTTTAATAACACCCTGGGACCTACCACCAGAATGCTCACAGTGTCCTGTAAGCAGCCAGAGAGACTCACCTCCAAAAGGACTCAGTTGCGCACAGCTCTGGATCTCACCCCGCATCCGGCCGCTCTGCACCTGCAACAAGGAACCAGCTGTGCTTCACTGATCCCCAAACCCTTGTGACCTCGACAGCCCAGGGGGACCCCCAGAAACCATCTTTTCCAAGTGGCCCCTACAGGTGGCCCTGTGCCAAAAGCGTTTCCTACACTGCTCCCGCCGGAAACGGGAGCCGCAAGAGGCTCTCCGGCTGGTGCAAGGTGCCTACTGACTGCTGCGACCACCCTGCAAAAAAAAAAGAAAAAAACACAAAAGAGACTGGTAACTTAATTGTACGATTTTGAATGGTAACTGTACATTGATTCCAATGGTGCGTAATTATGGGCAGAAAGACTAACTTTATTACAACTTTTAAAACTAATATTTAAAAAAGTATTTGAAAGATCTTGGTCTTAAAAATTAAATAAAACTGAAGTATTTTTATAAACTCTGGTCTCGAGTTATTTATTGAGTGCATGTGCTGCATGATTGGTTTTGTGAGCACAACAAATGCTTAGTACATCTCCTGGATTAGCCTAACTGCTCGACCAGCTACCTTAACAATTGTAGCATTAAGGGGTCTAATTTTTGCTCATGGAAACCAAAGAGTGGTCGCCTGGACCCACTGCATAGTGTGCCTAGTTTTGCACACTGCATAGAAGGCCAGCCTCCTACAGATGCCTAAAAGACCACTGCACCCGCAGCCCCCAGAGAACCCGACCTCCAGCACAGGTACATTCCTCCCTGTCTAGCTTAGTGTTTGCTCCAGGGGACCCCCTGGTCCTCACATGCAGCATCTGAGTGACCCCGGGGTCTCCTCACAGAGATCTATTGGAAAACCAATGCCTTGTTTGCATTCTGCACCCAGCTGCCATAGTGCCACTGAGGGTGCGCGTTTGATGCCTCCTTGTGGCCCCAACAGTGCCCCTCTAACCCTCCCCCTCCTACCCCCGGGTCTGCCCACCAAAGAACAGGTACTTATCTGCTGGGAGATCTGATTCAGAGTGCACCCTGTCTCCGTAGGAGCCCACTTTAAAATGGCTCAAATTTGACCTCTGCACCCGAACGGCCCAGTGTTGCTGGGAGCTTGGGGTTCACTTGAACCCCCAGCTGTGGACTTCCTAAGCCCCAGGGACTGAAACTGTTAAGTCAAGTACTTACCTCTAAAACTGTGCTTTAGTTTCTTCCCCAAGTATGTGTCCTGAAAATTGCAGTGTCAACATTTAAAATAGCTTTATTGGCATTTATTCAAAAACTGTATGCTATATGAATTCCATTCAAAGTATTATTATTGATATATATGTGAAATAATATCTATTGATGTAATTACATGCAAAGAGAATCTTGTGATTCTAGAAATAAACAAAATTTATTTTTCTATATAAAAACCTATTGGTCTGTAGTTTAGTCATTAAGTGTGTGCTTCTTCTATTGTGTCTGTGTGTAGAACAAATGCATTTGTAGTATCTACTTTAGCCTCTGTGGAACACCTGGAGTCTGTGCATGTCATTTTGATATAGTATATAAAGAGTGAGCTTCCTACAAAGGGGGACTGACTGAGTTGGCGAGGTAGCATGTTCTTGGTCTGTGCTGCGATGTAGGAAAAGGATCTCCCTCTGGCTGCATTGTTACCAATTCTAGGGGTGGCAGCAAGGGCAACTTGTGCAGAGCGGAGTTACCGGTCTCTGTTTGGGTCTGAGAGACTCAGTTGGTGCACGAGTCGCTGAGTCTGAGTGGCTCTGTGAGTGTGCGCATGAGTACCTCAGTGAGTGTGAGTGCTTGGGGATTCTCTGAGCAGGTCTGTGTGAGTTCACAAGTGCCTCTGTGGGTGTATTACTGGGTGCATGAGTATATGAGTATTGTAGGAAGCAGCATATATAGTGAACCAAAACGAGGTACACTGTGCAAAAAGTCAAAGCAATCAGAGGAACAAATTACATCCTAAATGCTCCTTTTTTCGGTAGTGTGGTCAAGCGACTCCTACGGTAAGTGAGACACACACTGAAAGAAATCACACCAATTTATAGTAATAACATGTACTTTTATATAAAGTCTGATATTTTGATTTATTAATTTTTACAGCTTGCAAAACTTGATACAGTGCATTTTTCAGATGTGGTAAAGTTATCCTATGAAGGAAGAACTAGCACTGCATACAGGTATAGTAAAGCGACTTACGTGATCAATCTCCTGGACTTCGGCCACACGGACCATTCACCTCAGGCAGCAGGGTGCATGGGTACAGCTCAGCGTCAAGTGCCCCATGTAAGTCTATGGGGACCAGTTTGGTCACAAAGTTGCTTGAGGGATGGATTGGGAGTCCACATCAGAGGAACCCACGTGGGTTTCGAACCTTGAGACCCTTAGGCACGTAGGGACACCACCGATCCACTTCACCTCAGGCTGTGGGGTGCAGGTGCAGTGGTGTTTTATCGCATCAGGTCTGGTGCTGGAGTTCCTTGTGGTTGTAAGGAGCCCCGCAGAAACAGTCTATAGGCATCGACTTGGGGTTTAGTCCGAACAAGCCAACAAGTGGCCTCAGGTCTCACGAGGCAGAGAGATGTGGGGACAGCCTTGGTCCTCTTCTCCTAGGCCCAGGGCAGACGGTGGCAGAGGTGTCCTGAGACATGGGGTCTTTGTCACTCACTGTTGCTAGGGGTCTGCAGAATCAGGCTGCAAACTCTTTCAGGAAGTCCACATAGGGCAAGCTCTGGGTAGGCTGTGTCTGAACGGCCTGGGGACCATGGTGACACCACTGGACCACTTCAACTCGGGCTAGGCAGCTCAGCTGCAGTGATGTTGCCCAGTGTTGGGTTTTTGGCAGTCAAGGTCCTCATGGTTCTTCCTTGGGAGCCTGCAGATGCAGGGCAGCAGCTCCTGTAATCAAAAAGAGTTCTTCTTGGTGATTTGTGAAGCACGGACAGCGCTCCCTGATTTTTGGAACCTGCAGTGGCAGGACAGGTCAGATGCTCCTCAAGGGCCAGGCGCAGCAGGCTTGGCACCACGTCAGTCGTGCTTCTTAGGTCTATGGTTTTGCAGTCTTGTTGCACACTCCTTTTGTGTCATGGAAGAAAGTTAGAGAATCTGTGTAGGAAAGTGCCCTTGTTGGCATGGTTGTCCCCCACTTTTTGTCTGACATTGGTGATAACTTGACAGAGCGTGATGGGATCCTGCTAACCAGGCCCCAGCACTAGTGTGCTTTCCCAAAACTGTAGCATTGTGTCCACACAACAGCACACCCTTGGTACACAGTTAAGTCCCTTGTAAAAAGGACCCACGGTACCAAGGGCCCTGTTAACTGGAAAGTCCCCAAGTGCTGCAGCATGACTTATGCCACCCTGGGGACCACTCACCTAGCACATGCACATTGCCATTGCAGCTTGTGCGCGCTGGTGCTGAGAAAAAGGCAAATTCGACATTGCACCTCTCAGTGTGCCACACCACAAACCACTGCCGATGGTATACGTAAGTCAACACTCAAGCAGGCTTTACAGCCCTAAGGGAGGGTGCACTATACCATAGGTGAGGGCATACCTGCATGAACAATATGCCCCTAAGTGTCTAAGTCCATTCCTAGACATTGTAAGTCTAGTGGGGCCATATTAAGTATATGGGCTGGGAGTTTGTCATTATGAATTCCACAGATCCATAAACTAAAGTCTAGAATGTTTGGTATCAAACTTGTCAGCACAATAAACCCAAACTGATGCCAGTGCTGGTTTTATTGAAACATGCACCCAGAGGGCATCTTAGAGATGCTCCCTGTATTTACCCATTCCTTTAATGCAGGACTGACGGGTCTGCGCCAGCCTACCACGAACAGACAAGTTTCTGATTCCATGGGGTGAGAGCTTTTGTGCTCTCGTAGGCCAGAAACAAAGCTGACACTGTGTCCGTGCTTCACACCTCCACCCTGCAGGACTTCTAACACCTGGTGGTGAGCCTCAAATGATCAGGCTTCTTACCTAGAAGCAGGCCTGATTCTGAGTGCCCCCAGTCGCCATAGGTTCCCACTGTAAAACCCGGCAGCAACGTTGACCTCTGCATAAAGCCAGCCCCGTGTGGCTGGTGGAGGGTGCTTGGCACTAACTCAAACTCAGACCCATGGTATTATAACCCCCAGAGAATGGAACTGTAGGTCTGGTACTTACCGCCATAACTGTACTTTCTTTTATTCCCTACGGAACTGTTCCTGAAAATTGCAGTGTGTCAACTTTTAAAACATATTTGCTATATTCACATAAGCCATTTATATTGCCAAATTAAAACAAATAGGTATTGATACATATTTTGGATACTTACTTGTAAATGTGCTTTCCTTGCAAATTGAATCTTGTGGTTCTAGAAATAAATGGACAAAAACAAGTTTTGGTATCTAAAAAGAATTGCCCTGAAATTAGGGCTTTGAGAGCATGCTTCATTTATTACCTGTGTGTACAAAAAATGCTTTGCACTACCCTCTGATAAGCCTAACTGTTCGACCACAGTACAACAAAACAGCATTAGTATCATATTTGTTGCCTCTAAACTCTGGTGAATCCCTGTACAGACTATGGGGGTCATTTTGACCTTGGCGGACGGCAGAGGCCGTCCGCCAAGGTACCGCCGCTGAATGACCGCACCGCGTTCAAAAGACCTCGGCGGCCATTCAGACATTTCCTCTGGGCCGGCGGGCGCTCTCCAAAAGAGCGCCCGTCGGCCCAGAGGAAATGCCCCTGCAACGAGGACGCCGGCTCAGAATTGAGCCGGCGTAGTTGCAGGGGTGCGACGGGTGCAGTTGCACCCGTCGCTTATTTCAGTGTCTGCTTAGCAGACACTGAAATACTTTGCGGGGCCCTCTTACGGGGGCCCCTGCAGTGCCCATGCCATGGGCATGGGCACTGCAGGGGCCCCCAGGGGCCCCGCGGCACCCCCTACCGCCATCCTGTTCCTGGCGGGAGACCCGCCAGGAACAGGATGGCGGTAGGGGGTGTCAGAATCCCCATGGCTGCGGAGCACGCTCCGCAGCCATGGAGGATTCTGAAGGGCAGTGGTAAACCGGCGGGAGACCGCCAGTTTACCCTTTCTGACCGCGGCTGAACCGCTGCGGTCAGAATGCCCTCGGGAGCACCGTCAGCCTGTTGGCGGTGCTCCCGTTGTCGGTGGCCCTGGCGGCCACCGGCCGCCAGGGTCACAATGACCCCCTATATCTCAATTTGATATAGCATATCCAGAGCCATCTTCCTACAATCTTGTATCAGTGGTTCCCCTAAATAGTCAATTTAGGGGAACCGGTATTGAGAGTGAAGGGTAGTAATCACTGGAGTACTGTAGGAATCTGGCCTGGTGTGTGCTAACTACCTATGGTATGATCACCTTATACAAGGTCCATGTATCCCTTATGAGTGAAGTGGAGTCAGTGTCAAGGAAGCCAGGCTCTCTAAAGGTAGCTGTGGATAAGTAGCCAAGGCTTATTTAGGAGACATGCAAAGCTCTCATGCAATACCACTGTAGTCATACAGCACTTACACAAATGAAAGAAGGCACTCAGTACTACGAAAATAGAGGCTCTTTATTAGAGTAATACAAACACTAGTTAGGCAATACTCTAATTGTAGGTAAGTAAACATACTACACATGTACAGTAACAATCAGGAATAGGCTTAAAAAGCAATTGAGAACACTGAAAAACAGCAGACAAAACTCTAGACCAGTGGGAGTGGGGGTGGGGTGGTGTTGTTGTTAGGTGGATGCAGGAGTTGGTCGACGGTGGAAAGAAGACGGTCAACACTGGGGCAGGTGAAGAGTTCCTGGCTGATGCGGTCGACGTCCCACGCTGGATGAAGGATTGCAGTCAGTCTGTGGAGTGAAAAAAAAACACATACAAGACCTGAAAAAGGAAAATATCACAGTTGCTAGCAGTGGAGCTGTTGGGGTCCAGGAAGGCCAAGTGAGGGGGAGAGGGAACTAAACCCACAGGGGATGTCCGTTGTGACCCTCGGCAGTGCGGAGAGTCCAAAGAAGAAGATGCAGCCCACACAGATGACTCGCAGGCAAGGAGCACAGGAGTCACGGTGAGGCCCATGCAGGACACTTAAAAAGGAGTCCCACGTTGCTGAATAACCATGCAAAGGGCTGAGCATCACAGGGAAGAGTGATGTGGACAGGAGCAACACAAAGACTGAAGTTCCCCTGGAGGCGGTGCCATCAAGCCTTGTCAGTTGCAAGAGACACTATGCATGGAGAAGGGAAGGTCCTACCTTCACCCAAGTTGGACAGCTGGTAGGGAGGACGCAAAGGACCACCAACTGTGATGCAGGATCCACACAGTTCCATAGAAGAGGAGATCCATGCAGCCGGTCATCATTGCAGCAGAATGCCTGCAGATACACAGGAGCGACTTTCATTCCACGGGAAGTTTGCTTCTTAGGGCAGACTGAAGACTCGCCACCCTCATATGATGCACAGCCGGGGAAATGTTGCAGTTGCTAGAAGAAGCCAGAGAAACAATGTTGGAGAGCAGAGGCATAGCTGTAGATGCGGACTGTAGGTCCCTGTGGAGTCCAGCTGCGGTTCGAGAGGCCAGAAGTTTCAGTAAACGATGCAGATGATTCCTGCTGGAGTCTTGCATGTCGAATCTGGGAACCCACCCATGAGGAAGACCCTAAATAGCCCTGGAAGGGGAACTGGTCACCTAACCACATGGCCAGTAAGATGCCCCCAGAGGCCTCTGCCCACCCTAAGGTCAAGATGGCAGAATCAAAGGGCCATCTGGAGGAGCTCTGGGCACCAACCCTGGGGTGGTGATAGACAGGGGAGTGGTCATTCCCATTTCCATTGTTCAGTTCCAGGACAGAGCAGGGATTAGGGGTCCCTCAACTGGCGCAGATTGGTTTTATGAAAGGATGGCACCAATGGTGGCCATCAAAGATACCAGTGGCTTGGCAGATATGACCACGCACCCTGCCTTAGAGCTATAAGGCCTGCTATAGGGGTGACTTACAAATATTACATGCAGTGTTTTGGGGACATGGCACACAGTCCATAATTTATGTTGCATTTTCACTTTTAGGGGGCACCTTGTCAAGCAGTCTGCATGAGGTCAGTGCTGGGTCCCTTAGAGAAGAACAAGTTCTGCTACAGCTCTTAGCGACCCTCTGCAGTACAGAGGCACTCTAGGTAACACTTACTATGGGACTTAGAAGGGTGCTACAGAGCCTTATCACTTGGGATCAAGGGATCAGGTGTCTTGTTTTGGGGAAAGACTGGCACTGGGGACCAGCTTACCAGGAAGCCAGTGAACTTCAGTTAAAGCTGCATCAAAACTTGGCAACAAGTTGGGAGGGGGCAAGGGACGGACAGCTAAGAACAAGTGTGAGTATGACTTTTTTGTGATGTTTGTTAATTGGTTGCAATGTTACACAAGGAGGACGGGCTGGGAGTTGAGATGAATTTGTGAGTATGGCACGTGGTGCCAAAAAAATCTTGCCATTGAATGTATTATGACCTTGGCCTAAGTTGTTAAATATAGGGCTGCTCAGTTCCAAGGCAACCAAGACTTACTTGGCTTCACCTTATCCCATTTTCTTCTACCGTCCTACTCTTCCTTTATCCTTATTTTATCCTTGCAGGTTCATTTTCTTCTCTACTTTCTCCTGGTGATTGCTTCTCTATGACCCTGTTCCCCTTCCCATTCTGCCTTTTGCTCTTTGGCCAGGTCACTGGCACACTGGTCTACATTCTAAAAGTTTTAACATCTCATTTTCAGGGATAGGGAGGTCTTTCCATTATTGTAACACGGGAGCACTACTATTCATGGAAATAATATGTGTAACACCCTCACATTTACAATATATGAGGTTCTATTTTGATGTATGTAGGAAGTTGGCTCTGAATATACTATCTCAAAGTGAGAGATAGTGTGCACAGAGTCTAAAGGTTCCCCTTAGAGGTTGATAGTGGGAAAATTAGATAATTTGAATGCTCTATTTTTTGGTGGGGTAGTTGAGCAGTAGGCTTGTCAGAGGGTAGTGTTAAACATTTGTTGTACACACAACAGGCAATAAATGAGGAACACACACACACACTCAAAAGACTTAACCCAAGTCCAATAGTTTGCCTGCAGAACACCAGGATCCCTCGGCGCCGGCGAAAAGTGAGGGCTACTTTGAGCGACCTCAAAAACAGAAGGGACCAGTGACAACTCCGGACTCTCCTGCTGAGGCGTGACAGTAGGAGTCATCTCCCATGTCTTCTGGCATCGTGAAGATCGAGACCTCGACCTCGATCGGCTCCGCTCCGAACGGCGCCGAGAGTCATGATGACGCTGTTTCTTATGCTTTTTGGGAGAAACATGGAAGGAATCCTTTTTATGGCCCTTCTTTGCTTTGGCTAAGAAGAGCTTCGCCTCGCGCTCCTTCAGAGCTTTTGGATTCATGCTCTGACACGAAGAGCAACCTTCCACATCATGCTCTGAACTAAGGCACCAAATACAGTCCAAGTGGGGGTCAGTCACTGACATCCGACCCCCGCATTCTCTACAGAGCTTGAAACCGGACTTCTTCGGAGGCGAAATTGTAACCACCAAAAATCGTTACAGTTAACAATGAGCCAGGAAGAAAAACCATTGGCGTCGAAGGCACGGAAAAAAGGAAAACTGATGTCAGTAAGCCGACAAGGACCTATTATTGGCACGTTGACGTCAGACGGAGTCACGTGGAGCCATGCCATTATGACGTCCTCGTCGACGTAGACAGCTAGGAAGAAGACTTTCCGTCGGATGCTGGCGCAAGGATCCAATTCATAAGGTGAGGAATCCACAGGTAGTTGTATCCATCAGAAATATATTTTAATTTATTTTAGAACCACAAGATTCAACTCAGGTTACTCACGTTATCGCAGTCGCCTGGGAGTCCCCTCTGCGGTATTTGTTTTCTGGAGCTCGAGGTGGGGGCATTGGATGCAGAGTAAGAAGTCTCACGCTTCCGGCGGGAAGGGAGAGTTCTTTCAAAACTTGCAAAAATGTTGCAGTGTCCTCAGAGGTCGCTGTTCCCCGACAGATGCGTCGCTGTGCAGTTTGAGTCTGGGGACAGGCCGGTAGGGCTGGAGCCAAGTCAGTTGGTGTTTCCGTCATCTCTGTGGGGCTTTCAGGTCAGCAGAACTTATTTGTGCAGGTTGCAGGAATCTGATTTCCTGGGTTCAGGGTCGCCCCTAAATACTCAATTTAGGGGTGTGTTTAGGTCTTGGGGCAGTAGCCAATGGCTACTGCCTTTGCGGGTGGCTACACCCTCTTGGTGCCTCCACCCTGAGGTGATGGGGGCACATCCATATTGCTTTTGGGGGCATCTTCCAATCTCAAGATGGAGGAATTATAAAAGTTAAGAGTCACCTCAGGGCACCTTAGGGTCTGTCCTGACTGGTGGGTGGCTCCTCCTTGTTTCCCTCATCATCTCCTCCAGCCTTGCTGCCTAAAGTGGGGGGGGGGAGGGAGTCCATCTCCACTAGCTGGGATGCCCTGGGGTGTTGTAACAAAAGGCATGAGCCTTTGAGGCTCCCCGCCAGGTGTTACAGTTCCTGCAGGGGGAGGTGAGAAGCATATCCACCCAGTACAGTCTTTGTTCCTGGCCACAGATTGACAAAGGTACTCTCCCCA
The DNA here is from genome assembly GCF_031143425.1 of Pleurodeles waltl. Taxonomy (NCBI): domain Eukaryota; kingdom Metazoa; phylum Chordata; class Amphibia; order Caudata; family Salamandridae; genus Pleurodeles; species Pleurodeles waltl. The sequence continues at coordinate 632,434,616 of NC_090442.1, forward strand.
TGTTGCCAGAAACTCGTCTGGTTGTGTCAGACTGGCAGAAACTGGTCAGCCTAGCACTAGGAGTCGGACTGGTATTCCTGGTCCCTCTCTAAGATGCCCTCTGGGTGTATTTTAAAACAAATACCACACTGGCATCAGTGTGCATTTATTGTGCTGAGAAGTTGGATACCAAACTTCTCATATTTCAGTTTAGCCATTATGGAACTGTGGAGTTCGTGCTTGTTAAACCCCCAGACCTTATACTCTTATGGCTAACCTGCAATTACAATGTCCAAGGTTTTGCTAAGACACCGTAGGGGCATAGTGCTCATGCAGCTATTCCCTCACCTGTGGCATAGTACACCCTGCCTTAGGCCTGTAAGGCCTGCTAGAGGGGTATCTATGCCATAGGCAGTGTGAGGTTGGCATGGCACCCTGAGGGGAGTGCCATGTCGACTTAGTCATTTTCTCCCAACCAGCACACACAAGCTGGCAAGCAGTGTGTCTGTGCTGAGTGAGGGGTCTCCAGGGTGTCATACGGCATGCTGCAGCCCTTAGAGACCTTCCTTGGCAACAGGCCCTTGGTACCAGGTGTACCATTTACAATGGACATATCTGTGTGCCAGGGCCGTGCCAATTGTGGGTACCGGTTAGGGAAAGAACACCAGGCAGATCTTATCCTCCAAACCCACCCTTGCTGCCATCCACAGAATCAGGAAGAGCACATCTGAAGGCAGATGCTTTTCTTACCTTGTAGCCCAGTCAAACACGCTTCCACTCAAACTCAGACATGCAGACTCACTGAACCAGCTCACAAAGGATCTAAAGACATGGATCGCAGAGTGTGCAGCACGTCCGCCACAGCTATTTGAGCCTCCATGGGTGATAAGCCGCCCTTTAAAAGCGTCTGATTGCTCAAATGACTGATGTGTGCAAAAATACCTTTATTAGGAATGAAAAACTTTCCTAACAATAGCTTTACAAGTATGTCTCAATAAAAACATAAAAGAAAAGAAATGTTTTACCTAGAAGTTATTTTGAAAGATTAGCAACACATAACTCACCCACTGTTCAATATCAGTCATGTTTGGCCACTAGAAATGGCTGCCAATACTCTTTTTAGTTTTGTTAGTTCCAGAGTGACCTCCAATTAGTGAAGAATGTAACTTATTAAAAATGTGTTTTGCCAATTCTTCACCAACGATAAATTGTGCCTTCTTCACCTTTCCTACAAAGAACACCTTTTCACCTAATTTGCCAAAAAAACATGAGAACGTTTAAAGGACGATTTCTATTTACTGCAGATGTTGCACGAGAGATACATTAAAAGCACGTAATATATACATATATATATATATATATATATATATATACACACACACACGCTAACAATCATTTAAAAAAATAAAATATAATGAAATGAATCAGACTAAACAATATTTGTTAACACATAAGTAGGTAGATCAATATAATTGAAAGGATCACCAATTCATGAAGCTTCATTCAAACAAGTACAGTAAATTGTATGAATGTATAACAATTTTCTAATTCCAAAGTAATTTGAAAAATAACTTACCATCAATGGTGATTTTTTTGGAAAGTCTCCGTAATCCATGCTTCATTATTTTACTGAAATCATCAGGGTACACATTACTGCGTATATAAAATTCAGAATCTGGTTGTACTTTGTAGCATCCATTGTTCTTTACAATAACAAAATAAATATAAACTGAAGAAAATCTAAACATCGTAATAGTAAAAAAATAAAATCACATGGATGAATATACGTTAACAAAGGTAAATAATGTGTTCCTCTGATTGACAATTTGCACCCACACATTCGTTTTTTGAGAATGGATACCATAAGAATATCTCTCCACAGTAGCTGCCTCCGCTCTGGTGGGAGGAGCACATAAGCCATCAGAAGTCTGCTTCTTCGCCAAGGCATTGCACCTTTTAATAGGAAGAAAAAGATAGTTGGAGATGGTCCTCTTCTCTCATCAGCTTGCCTAATTTTCACAGCAATTAAGCCAATAAAAAGCTGATCATCCATTTAGCGTTGTTTAGTACAATGAAGGACCGCTGTGGGTCAAATATATGTAAGAATGAGGAGGTAGAGAAAAAGTCGTCAGGACACTATTTAGACAAACGTGAAAGAGTGAACACTTTTGGAAAAAGAGAACCAGCTTGCCTCAATAGATAGTAGTTAAAATGTGTGGCTACAGAGAGGGTTAGATGCTCGTTAACCCTTATGTAAGAAGTAATTACGGGAAAAAAAGAATATTGTATCGTCAACAAACCTATAGGTCCTCATTACAACCCTGGCGGTCGGTGTTAAAGCGGCGGTAAAACAGCCAACAGGCCGGCGGTAAAAAAAATGTCATCACAACCGTGGCGGAAACCGCCAACATAGACAGCCACTTTAACACTCCGACCGCCATGGGGGTACAAACAAACAGCATGGTGGTCACCACCAACAGACAGGCGGAAGACAATGCACCGCCCACAGTATCATGAAAGGCCAATCCGCCACCTTTTCAGGGGCGGATTCAACGCGAACAAAAACACGGCGGAAAAAGAACTTGGAAGGAAAAATGCTCACCTCTACACACCATACGAGGAACCAGGATGCCATGGAGCCGGAACTCCATATTCTACCAGCAATTGTCTTCCTGCTCCTCTACCAGGAGCACGAACGCCAGCGGCGAAGACCACAGTGAGTACTGCACCTACGACACAGGGGAGGGGGGAGGGAAAAGTGACACACACGCAACACCCCCACCCTCACCAACTACAACACACACACACATAAATACATGTTGATACATCACAGTTACACCCCCAAGGCCCACGGAAGAATGCAAGGACAATGGAAATGATTGTAACGATTCTGATCAATAAAAATCCAGTACTCATAAATATATATACACACTATTAACAAATATATACACCAAGAATTAAAGTCCATGTGCTGCACATACATAGTCCGTGGACCACTGGGCCCAAAATGCATTGGCAAGGCCCACACAAGATATCCAATCAAAACGGAGCGAACACTGCAGGGGCATCAGATCGAAATACAACAGGCACCTCAGGGGGAATGGAAGGGGGGGCACCTCAGCCGGATGAGTGCACAGGGCTCCATGCCCATTGATGTATCCTGGGGAGTGCAACGCCACAGTCTCACAAGTCTTTTCAGTGGGTGGTTTGCCCACTGCTGCATCCTGGGGAGTGCAAAGCCACAGTCTCACAAGTGAATAACAGTCTCCACTGGTTCTGGAGGGGGGTTTGTGCCCAGAGTGCTTCATCCTGCCAAGGACTGAGGTAGTGGATGCTTTTCTCCACTGGTTCTGGAGGGGGCTTTGTGCCCTGCGTGCTTCATCCTGCCAAGGACTGAGGTAGTGGATGTGAATCTCCACTGGTTCTGGAGGGGGCTTGGTGCCCAGAGTGCTTCATCCTGCCAAGGACAGAGGTAGTGGATGTGAATCTCCACTCACGGTGGGCCATGGAAGCTGTCCAGGCCCCTGAAACTGACCACCAGCTTCGTACGACTGACCACGGAGGATGGCAGCCATATCTGCGGTGGTGCCACTGGCATATGTGGCGTGTCCACTGGCGGTGATTGTGGCAGCCTCAGTAGCGGCGGTGCTTGCGGCGCTCATTGGCCTGCAGTGCTGGTGGGTGGCTCAGTGGCGGCGGTGTCCTGGGAAGCAGTGCTGGTGGCGGCGGTGTCCTGGGAAGCAGTGCTGGTGGCGGCGGTGTCCTGGGAAGCAGTGCTGGTGGCGGCGGTGTCCTGGGAAGCGGTCTTGTCCACCGTGCAGGTTGGCGGCGAGTTCCCTTTCTTTCTGTGCCCCTTCCCCACCTTGGATGGTGGCGCAGCTGTCTTCACACAACCAACTGTAGTCCTGGGAGAGCCCTTGGTGGCAGGTGTTTTGCCCTTCTCCCTCCAGGCTGTGGCCAACTTATTATGTTTCTGAGGTGAGGGGACTGTCTGTGGTCTGGCTCCTTGGCACACTGGCTGCCCTGCTGCTTGGCGCACTCCAGAAGCCGGTTACTGTTGGCACCACTGTTCCCGTTGATGTGGTGGCTGAGGTGCTGGGTTGTGACCTGACAAGCCGTGCCATAGGGGACGGAAGGGGTGGGGGAGGTGAGAGGGAAGAGGTCAAGGTTTGACAGGAAAAGTTTTAGACACACTGGGAAGGGTAGATGGAGGGGGTTTGGGAGTGGAGGAAGAGGTAGTGGTTGTAGGAGGTGTACATCTGCTGAATTTGGGTGAAGGTGCATGGGCTGGAGGCTGTTGTGAGGTGGGTGCCTGCGTTTGTGTACTTTGGGAGGAGGGCTCACAGACACACTGGGAGAGGAAACTAGGGATGTGTGACTGGTAGTGGTGTGGTGAGTGCACATGAGCGGTATGTGGTGATGGACGTAGTGGCTGAAGATGTAGTGCATGCAGGTGTGAGTGGAGACGTGACCGGGAGGGATGAGGGAGACGAGGAGGAGGGCGACACAGTGGAGGCAGTGGATGTTGGTATGTCTGCATGGGTATGATGCTTGTGTGAGTGCCTGTGGGATGTGTGGTGCTTATGTTCGCCAGAGCTACCCTTGTGTGTTGAGGTGTGTGCATGCTGGTCTGATGGTGTGCTTGGGATAGGCTGAGGTACAGGGGATTAGGTCTGGGTGGAGGAATTTGGAGGGGGGAGGCTGGGCACAGGGACAATGGCTGCCATCAGTGCTGAGGCCAGCGTATGAAAAGCTCGCTGTTGGGCTGCCTGACCAGAATGAATGCCCTCCAGGTATGCATTTGTCTGTTGCAACTGCCTCTCTACACCCTGGATAGCATCCAGAATGGTAGACTGCCCAACAGTGAGGGATCTGAGGAGGTCAATGGCCTCCTCACTGAGGGCAGCAGGGCTGACAGGGGCAGAGGCTGAGGTGCTGCTGTGAGGGCGGTGCTGGTGGGGGGGGGTGGCGGCTGTACCTGTAGATGCAGGGGGCACAGAGGGGCCCGCCACTGCAAGGGAGCTCCCATCAGAGGAGGAGTCCGTGTCGCTGGTCTCAGCTCCTGTCCCCGCCGTGGAACTCCCCTCGCCCGCCGTCCCACTGGTGCCTTCAGACTCCGCTGTTTTGCCCTCCAGGGCCATGTGGGATGCAGCTCCCTCCTGCTCCGGTGCCACTGCTCCTCTGCCTGATGATGCTAATGCACACAAGAACAGGTAGACCACAAAAAGGTGGGGAAGACAGAAGAAAGACATGTTCAGTGCATGCAATACCGCTACAGTTGGCGGACAGTACAGACACAGCAGCCCTCTGCACTACGCCATGCACTTAGAGTTCCCTAATTAATCACAGGGACATGGGGTACAAGGCCTATGCCCGACTGCTGCACACATGAGTCACAGGAGCCTGACTAGGTGTAGATGGCTCTTAACACTGGTGGGGTGCCACATAGCCTGCCTTACGGAGGGAACATGCCTACAAAACTCGTCCTGGCCAAGGGGTACCCACAGCCCACCTCCCCCAACCAGACACCTCCAATGTGCGCTGAATCAGCTGAATGAGAGTGTACTCACCCCCTTGTGGCTGCTGTGATGCTCTCAAGAGCCCATCCAACTCCGGGTACGCCACCGCCAGGATCTGGAACATCAGGGGTGTGATGGTGCGAAGGGCACCCCTCCTCACCCTCCCCCCACCTTGGGAGGCCATCCCCAGCGGGGCCTCCGCTGTCTTCTTGCTCAAGCGCCGAATGTCCTCCAATCTTTTCCGGCAGTGGGTGCTACGTCTGTGGTGGACACCCAGGGTCCTGACTTCCTTGGCGATGGCACGCCAAATATCCTTCTTCCGGTGGGCGCTGACCTACAGGAATAGGACAGGGGAAAAGGAGAAGATATAACCGTCCGCACCGTCACAGTCATTGGCCCGCATTCCTACCCTTGCCATGACACACATACACTCACCGTCGCTTCATGCACGCCTAATTCTCCCCTTCCATCTTCCATCCACACAGGTATTGCCCATACAGCATGCTCACAGTGTACTTACCTGTTTGTCTGGAGGAACGTAGAGCAGCGTGTAAAGGGTGGGGGGACCCCATCCACTAGTTTCTCAAACTCCTCCGTGGTGAAGGCAGGGGCCCTTTCCCCAGACACATGAGCTATTGTCTCTTCCAGACTGAGGTCACAGCAGCACTTGCAGTGTGGGTCATCTCCTGTTGAACATCAGGTATCAAGTGAGTGAACAGATAGAAAATGGCGGTCACGTCCGCTGCGGTGCGTACCGTCACCGCCAGCGTACATCGTCATTGGCTCCTGGGACCCATAGGGCCCAATGTTAACCAATGCAGGATTGCGCCGCGGTCTTCGACCGCCTACTGCGGCAGTGTACAACGCCAGCGCAGTTACCTCATATCCCATTGTCCCATCTTACAGGTCAGGCAGCCGCCATTTCAGGGGGCCACATGGCATTATGTTTAAATGCGTCACACATACCTAGGCCTTGCATACACACTAAGACAGGCACATATCGGATTGAAAAATATGTGCAATAAAGTTGTGTTTTCGTACAGTGTTGGCTGACCCTCTGCTCGCTGTTCTCCTCCACAGAGTACGTCTGCTGGGGCAGGTGAGGAGATGGCGGCATCCTCCGGTGTGCAGACCGCTGGTGGACCTGTTGACAATGGAAGAGCGACATGTAATTGTCACCTACAGACTGGACCGTGCCACAATCCATGAACTGTGTGCCCAGTTGGAGCCAGACCTGATGTCAGCTATCCGCCATCCCACAGGTATCCCCCCCTATAGTGCTGGTGCTGTCAGTACTCCATTTCCTGGCAAGTGGGTCTTTTCAGACGACAGTGGCCACAGCCTCTGGGATGTCCCAGCCTATGTTCTCCAACGTGTTGTCCAGAGTGTTGTCTGCCCTGCTGAAACACATGCACAGCTACATCGTGCTCCCTCAGATGGAGGATTTGCCTACAGTGAAAGGTGACTTCTATGCCCTGGGACATATCCCCAACATCATAGGTGCCATTGATGGGACACATGTGGCCTTAGCCCCCCCCCGCAGGAGTGAACAGGTGTACAGAAACCGGAAGAGCTACCATTCAATGAATGTGCAGATGGTGTGTTTGGCCGACCAGTACATCTCCCATGTGAATGCCAAATTTCCTGGATCAGTGCATGACGCTTACATTCTGAGGAATAGCAGCATCCCTTATGTGATGGGGCAACTCCAGAGGCACTGTCTGTGGCTATAAGGTGAGGACATGGACCCTATACACTGTGACTAGGTGTCTGGGAATGGGGTTGCCCCTAAGGGTAAGTGCGTGTCTAACAGTTGTAACAACATTTGCAGATGACTCTGGCTACCCCAACCTGTCATGGCTACTGACCCCAGTGAGGAATCCTAGGACAAGGGCAGAGGACCGCTACAATGAGGCACATGGGCGAACTAGGAGGGTTATAGAGAGGACCTTCGGCCTACTGAAGGCCAGGTTTAGGTGCCTACATGACGGGTGTTTCCCTATTCTACGCACCAAAGAAGGTGTGCCAGATCATCGTGGCCTGCTGTATGCTGCACAACTTGGCTTTGCGACGACAGCTGCCTTTTCTGCAGGAGGATGGTCCTGAAGGAGGTCTTGTGGCAGCTGTGGAGCCTGTGGATAGTGAAGACGAGGAAGAAGAACAGGAAATCGACAACAGAAACAAGGTGATTCATCAATACTTCCAGTGAGACACAGGTAAGACGACATCACTGCCTGCTACATCTGATACACTTTTTTTACCTCTCATCTGTCTGTCACTTTCACCCAGTGTATGGACCCTGATTTGTCACTTTCCCTTTCGATTTCACAGATGTGGGTCCCACTGTGTGACCTCTGCTATGTTTCCTCATGGACTAGAGCTGCGTGACATAGGTATGCTGACAATACAATGGATATTGCTATTTTCCTCAGTTATTGCAAATACACATTTGTGAAAGCACAGACTGACTCCAGATTGTTTTGTGATTTAAGTGTGTTTATTTAAGTGCTAAATAGTGGAGGGGGTTGTAAAATGGTTAGGGGTGATGGTGGAGGAATGTCCATGGCAGAGTCCAGTCTATTTGTTTCACAGGTGCATTGTCCAAAGGGGCATAGGAAGTGGAGCTGGGGCAGTTGGTGGATGGACAGTGTGACAAAGTGGGACAGAAGGATGACAATCAGGGTGGTCTCATTTCTTGACGGGGGTCTTGGCATCGTGCTCTGTCTTTGTCCTAGATCTCAGGGATCTTGCGGGGTGGTTCTCCATCTGCAGGGGGTGGGGTGCTGGTGTCGAGGTCCTGTGGCGGTGCCTCCTGTCTACTAGCGCCGGCGGTGGGCAGTTCATCGTCCAGGCTAGTGTCAGGGGCCCCTTGTTGTGCCACAGTGTCCCTCCTGGTGTTCACGAGTTCCTTCAGCACCCCTACAATGGTGCCCAGGGTGGTATTGATGGATCCGAGTTCCTCCCTGAACCCCAAATACTGTTCCTCCTGCAGCCGCTGGATCTCCTGAAACTTGGACAGTACTGTTGCCATCGTCTCCTGGGAATAGTGGTAGGCTCCCATGATGTTGGAGGGCCTCATGGAGAGTGGGTTCCCTAGGCCTGTCCTCCCCCTGTCGCCCAGCAGCCCTCCCAGTTCCCCTGTGTTCCTGGGCCTCTGTCCCCTGAACCCTGTGCCCACTGCCAATGCCCCCAGGTCCCTGCTGTTCTTGGGGTGGTGGGTTAGCCTGAGTTCCCTGTAGTGGTGGACACACTGCTGCTTGACGTGTCATGGGGACAGAGGTATAGGTCCGGTGGGTGCTGGTATTTCCAGAGGGGGGAGGTTCTGTTGTGGCTTCTGCCAGTGTGAGGGGAACCGACTGTCCTGAGGTCCCAGATGGGCCGGGCTGGTCATCTAGATCCAGTTGGACAGAGCTGCTGTCATCAATGTGGACCTCTTCTGTGGGTGGAGTGGACATGTCTGGAACATCTTGTCCGGTGACGTTGGTTAGGGGTCCTGCAGGGGGTTTAAAGTTTATCTGTGTGTTCCATGGTGTGCAATAGGTGGGTGACCCTGTACCCCAGTGGTTGCATTCCTGTGTAGGAGCTTGCGTGCTTGATGTTTAGGTGTCTGTGTGGGTATGTGCAGTGGACATGCATTTATGATGGGTACCCATGCTTTGTTGTTGCATGCAGGGCCTGGTGTTGGGATGTGTGGTTTGTGATAGTGGGACATCTGTGAGGAGTTGGAGTGATGGGGGGGTGAGTGTGAGGGTATGTGATTGCATGCAAGTAGGGTGGGGGATGAAGTAGTGAAAGCTTTGATTTACCAATTCCTCCAGCTACTCCTGTGAGGCCCTCAGGATGCAGTATAGCCAAGACCTGCTCCCCCCATGTTAGTTGTGGGGGAGGAGGTGGGAGTCCGCCAGTCCTCTGAACCGCAATGTGGTGTCTTGAGACCACGGAACACACCTTCCCCCATGGGCCGTTCCACCTCTTACTGATGTTATCCCGTGTTCTTGGGTGCTGTCCCACTGCGCTCACCCTGTCCACAATTCTGCGCCATAGCTCCATCTTCCTAGCTATGGTGGTGTGTTGCACTTGTGATCCGAATAGCTGTGGCTCTACCCGGATGATTTCATCCACCATGACCCTGATCTCCTCCTCAGAAAACCTGGGGTGTCTTTGCGGTGAACATGGGGTGGTGTGGGTGATGTCTGAGGTGATGTTTAGGGGTGTGTGGTGTTTTGTGCGTGGATGTGTATGTGATGGTGTTTTGTGCCTCTGTATGGTGTTGTCATCTTTGCTTTGCTGTCTCTCTGGCCTTCGTCAATATTTTAGGTAGTAAGGGTTTGTGGGTGATGTGGGAGTGGTGTGTGTATGTGTATAAGGTGCGTGTATTTGGAATTGTCCAATGTGGTTGTGTTTTGTAAGAGAGTGTATTTTGAGCGCGGCGGTGTGTTATCGCAAGTTTATCACTGACCTTTGGTGTTACCGCCAATGTTGTAATGAAGGCCATAGTGATTAGGCTCAAATGGAGTTCACAAGAAAATCTCCCAAAACAAATGTAAGATTTCAGTGTGCTCTAAAAAAACATGTTTAGGCTGCTAGTGAAACAAGCTGCTTGAAATACTATCGACAGCTGGTGACTAACATGGAAGATCGGTCAGGCACCCGCAAACAGGCTGGAAACACTGAAAGATAACCTTTGTTTGTGCTCAAAGATGACGATAGTCCCACGCCAATGAGCTGACACCACCATCATCAGTTTTGTGAAGACACGAAAGAGGATCATAGTAACCTTAAAAAGCTACTTGCTCACTTTGAAACACAGTTAACATGTGTGAAAAATTCAGGATGCGGGTGTGTGAATAAGCATTGTGAAGGTCCAACACTACTATAAAGTATCCTGTTTGAGCACTGACAACACCTCAGCCAGGGTGTGCATTTAGAAATTGTCTTTGTGGAGGTAGCTGTTGACCGACCACAAAAAAAAAAAAGGACCTTTTAGTTTTTTTTGTGCACAAAGAAATTAAAAAGAAAAAGAACCACAACCTATCTCTGGAGGTAGGACAACCTACTCTGCGCTTGTGCAGAAGAGAGATGGAAACACCCGCTGGAGCAAGGAAGATTAGCTCTCCATCAGACACTAAATGAACATAGCAACAGGTCGTGAGCTTCGCAGGTTTCTAAACGTAGATGACCACTGCTGTTGCTTTTGCCATCTCCATTCCTCCCAATGACTCCCTCCCATTTCTGTTAGTCAGCATAAACCTTGGCACTGAAAAAATAAAAAATACCAAGCCAAAGGCACTTTACCGTCAAGTCTGCGAAAATCCACATCCAGAGCCGATCCCAAATAGCCTGCTCTTCCTTGCCAGCACCAAATGTTGCGGCGTTAGTCACACAAGCGCAGAACATTTTGATAGCTGCCTGTGGATCTTCCATGGTGTGTACAAGCTTGAACTTTCTGGTGCAGAGCCTGTGGGTGTCTAAAACCGAAACTTTATAACAGAGGGCACAAAAACGCATAGACCTCAGCCAGATTATGTTGTGACTTTAACCCCTTCTGTGCCGCGGACGAAGTGGTTACGTCCTGCGGCACAGTGCTGCTGTGCCGAGGACGTAACCACTACGTCCTTGGCACACAGCCCAGAGGGAGCGCTCTCGCTCCCTCTGTGTGCTTCCCCCCACCCCCCAAAGTCAGGGATGGAAGGGGAAGCCCTTCCCCTTCCACCCCCGACACCCCCCACCCCCCCATAATGACGTCAGCGCGCGATTGCGCGCTGACTTCATTATCGGGTGCCGTCACACAGGAAGCCATTTGCTTCCTGTGCGGCGTGGTGTGAAGAGGTGAGTTCCTCTTCCCGGTGGGTGGGGGGTTTGGGCTAAAGAGGCACCGGGGGAAAGGAAAGGCTTTTCCTTTCCCCCGGTGTCTCTTTGAGCATTCCTGCTGCCCACTAGACACCAGGGATTGTTTTTTTTTTATGTATTTGCCGATTTCGGCTTGCGGGGAGCGGCCCCTTGGGCAAGGGTCGCTCCCCTTTGGGGGCAATTACTTAGGCCATTTCTGCCACCCTTGGGGGCAGATTGGCTACTTTTTAGCCCAAGGGGGGCAGAAAACACTAGATCAAAAGGGATTTATATTTTTATATGCATTTATGTGTGGGGGGGTGCCCCCTTGGGCAAGGGGCGCCCCCCCCAAGGGGGCAGAGAACTGTTGGCCTTTTCTGCCCCCCTTGGGGGCAGATCGGCCTATTTTTTTTAGGTCCATCTGCCCCCAAGGGAGGCAGAAGCCACTTAGGCCCCAGGGATTGTGTGTGTAGTGGATGGGGGGGCGCCCCCTTGGGCAAGGGTCGCTCCCCTTTGGGGGGCATGTCTTTTAGGGCCATTTCTGCCCCCCTTGAGGGCAGATTGGCTACTTTTTAGCCAGATCTGCCCCCAAGGGGGGCAGAAAACACTAGATCACCAGGGTTTTTTATGTGTATTTATGTGGGGGGGTGCCCCCTTGGGCAAGGGGCGCCCCACCCAAGGGGGCAGAGAACTGTTGGCCTTTTCTGCCCCCCTTGGGGGCAAATCGGCCTATTTTTTTTAGGTCCATCTGCCCCCAAGGGGGGCAGAAGCCACTTAGGCACCAGGGATTGTGTGTGTAGTGGATGGGGGGGGCGCCCCCTTGGGCAAGGGTCGCTCCCCTTTGGGGGGCATGTCTTTTAGGGCCATTTCTGCCCCCCTTGAGGGCAGTTCAGCCTATTATTTTTAGGCTGATCTGCCCCAAGGGGGGCAGAAACCACTAGAACGCCAGGGATTTTTTTTTATGTGTTTATTTTTGTGGGGGGGGCGTCCCCTTGGTCACGGGGCAACCCCCCAAGGGGGGCATTGACCTGTTGGCCATTTCTGCCCCCCCTGGGGGCCGATGGGCCTATTTTTGTAGGCCCACCTGCCCCCAAGGGGGGCAAAAGCCACTTAGACACCAGGGATAGTGTGTGTGTGTGTGTGTTAGTGGATGGGGGGGGGGCCTTGGGCAAGGGTCGCCCCCCACTTTGGGGGCACATGTACCCAGGCCATTTCTGCACCCCTTGGAGACAGATCAGCCTATTATTTTTAGGCTGGTCTGCCCCCAAGGTGGGCAGAAACCACTAGAACGCCAGTTTTTTTTTTTATTTGTTTTTTTTTGTGGGGGGGCGTCCCCTTGGTCACGGGGCGCCCCCCCAAGGGGGGCATTGACCTGTTGGCCATTTCTACACCCCCTGGGGGCAGATGGGCCTATTATGTTAGGCCCACCTGCCCCCAAGGGGGGCAGAAGCCACTTAGACACCAGGGATAGTGTGTGTGTGTGTGTGTTAGTGGATGGGGGGGGCCTTGGGCAAGGGTCGCCCCCCACTTTGGGGGCACATGTACCCAGGCCATTTCTGCACCCCTTGGAGACAGATCAGCCTATTATTTTTAGGCTGGTCTGCCCCCAAGGGGGGCAGAAACCACTAGAACACCAGGGATTTTTTTTTATTTGTTTATTTTTGTGGGGGGGCGTCCCCTTGGTCACGGGGTGCCCCCCGCAAGGGGGGCATTGACCTGTTGGCCATTTCTACACCCCCTGGGGGCAGATGGGCCTATTTTGTTAGGCCCACCTGCCCCCAAGGGGGGCAGAAGCCACTTAGACACCAGGGATAGTGTGTGTGTGTGTGTGTGTGTGTTAGTGGATGGGGGGGGCCTTGGGCAAGGGTCGCCCCCCACTTTGGGGGCACATGTACCCAGGCCATTTCTGCACCCCTTGGAGACAGATCAGCCTATTATTTTTAGGCTGGTCTGCCCCCAAGGGGGGCAGAAACCAATAGAACGCCAGGGATTTTTTTTAATTTGTTTATTTTTGTGGTGGGGCGTCCCCTTGGTCACGGGGCGCCCCCCCCAAGGGGGGCATTGACCTGTTGGCCATTTCTACACCCCCTGGGGGCAGATGGGCCTATTTTTTTTAGACCCCCCTGCCCCCAAGGGGGGCAGAAGCCACTTAGACACCAGGGATAGTGTGTGTGTGTTAGTGGATGGGGGGGGGCCTTGGGCAAGGGTCGCCCCCCACTTTGGGGGCACATGTACCCAGGCCATTTCTGCACCCCTTGGAGACAGATCAGCCTATTATTTTTAGGCTGGTCTGCCCCCAAGGGGGGCAGAAACCACTAGAACGCCAGGGATTTTTTTTTATTTGTTTATTTTTGTGGGGGGGCGTCCCCTTGGTCACGGGGCGCCCCCCCCAAGGGGGGCATTGACCTGTTGGCCATTTCTACACCCCCTGGGGGCAGATGGGCCTATTTTGTTAGGCCCACCTGCCCCCAAGGGGGGCAGAAGCCACTTAGACACCAGGGATAGTGTGTGTGTGTGTGTGTGTGTGTGTTAGTGGATGGGGGGGCCTTGGGCAAGGGTCGCCCCCCACTTTGGGGGCACATGTACCCAGGCCATTTCTGCACCCCTTCGAGACAGATCAGCCTATTATTTTTAGGCTGGTCTGCCCCCAAGGGGGGCAGAAACCACTAGAATGCCAGGGATTTTTTTTTATTTGTTTATTTTTGTGGGGGGGGCATCCCCTTGGTCACGGGGCAACCCCCCAAGGGGGGCATTGACCTGTTGGCCATTTCTACACTCCCTGGGGGCAGATGGGCCTATTTTCTTAGGCCCACCTGCCCCCAAGGGGGGCAGAAGCCACTTAGGCACCAGGGATAGTGTTGTGTGTGTTTTTTTGTTTTTTTGTTTGTTTGAGGGCTATCCCCTTTGGCAAGGGTCGCTCTCCATGGGGACACACTACTAAAGGTATTTTCTGGCTTCCTTGGGGCAGACAGGCCTATTCTTTTAGTAGGCCCATCTGCCCCTATGGCAGAATCCACTTAGGCACCAATTTCTAAATGTTTGATGGTGGGGTGTTTGTCAACTGAAGAAGTCTTTGCATTTGTGATAAAAAAAAATTTCCTCCTTTTTGTTCTAGTTCAAAGCTTTTGCTTTATTTGCTGTGGCTCTTTGCGGTTTTGGCAGTGGTTGACCTGCAGTTTGCACAGTTGCATGTTTTAGGTAAGTAAAAACAATTTACTCCAAAGGAGTATTGTTGCAATGCATGAATGACATGTTTGTAGGGGGTGTACTAAATGCAGGATTGTGTGTGAAATTGTCCTTAGGTTTGTGCACAATGATATTTGTTTTGTCTTATTTCTAATTTGCCTTTCTTTCTTTATTTTTAGTGGGATATCATTGGTGATTGCTGTGTAGTTGCTGGTGAATCAAGCTTTTTCAGGCAAGTGAGCGGTATAGTTTTTGAGTTTATAACTCTTACTAACAAAGCTACACTTTGTTACTTGTCTTACACAGTGCTGGTTGTTGGTGGTGAATTTGTCCAGTTAATTTTAGCAGGAGAGATCATGGCTAGCCGCAGGATGACCACTCAGCAGGTGGTTGGTATGCTTTTTGAGTCACAGTCTGATCATGACTATGAGACGGACTCTGCATCTGAGGCAGAGGAGGAAGTCAGAGATTCTGGTAGTGATGTTTCTGTTGGAGGGGAATCTTCTGATGATGAAGCCACACTCAGTGCAGATGAAGGGTCTGTTTTAGAGGAGGACATTGATGTGCCAATAGTGCAGCAACCTGGGGCTGAAAGGTTTCCCGTTATAAGACCTGATGTCTGGGTTGCCCCAAACATGGAGCAGCCAGAGTTGCCTGCCTTTACTGGTCTCCCGGGGTGTAACGCCAATACAGAGAACTTTATGCCTATCAATTTCTTTGAGTTATTCATTGATGATATGTTTTTGGAAGAGGTTGTTGAGCAGACTAATTTGTATGCGGAGCAGCATTTGAGGGACAACGCTGCTAGACTTAGGCGACACTCTAGAGCTGCCCAGTGGATTCCCACAAATTTGGAGGAGTTAAAAAAGTTTTTGGGTTTGACTTTTTTGATGGGGTTGATAAGGAAGCCGTCACTGGCTTCGTATTGGTCTACTAGTCCCTTGATGGCAAAAGCTATATTTCCAGCGACCATGAGTCGTAATCGGTATTTGCTTCTTCTTAGGATGCTGCATTTTGTTGACAATGCATTAGCCTTGCCACGAGATCACCCAGATTCTGACCGTCATTTTAAGATTAGGCCTGTACTTGATCATTTTGTAGATCGGTTTTCGGATGTCTATGTTCCAGGCAAAGAGTTAAGTGTGGACGAGTCTTTGGTCCTCTTCAAGGGTCGTTTGGTTTTTAGGCAGTACATTCCTAGCAAAAGGGCACGATATGGAATTAAATTGTATATGCTGTCTGAAAGTAGGACAGGATATCTGTATAGTTTCCGTGTGTACACTGGTAGGGATTCCAATATTGACCCCCCTGGTTGTCCTCCCACTTTTGGAGTTACTGAGAAAATTGTGTGGGATCTTGGTCGACGATCTTTAACAAAGGTCACCATTTGTATGTAGATAACTTCTACACTGGTGTGCAATTGTTCAAGGAATTGTTTAGAGTGGACACAGTTGCTTGTGGCACAATCCGTTCTAACCGGAAAGGCTATCCAAGGGAGCTTGTCTGTAAAAAACTTGAGAGAGGACAGTGCTGTGCCTTGCGGAACGAGGAGCTGCTAGCTTTGAAATTTTCAGACAAGAGGGATGTCTACATGCTAAGTACCATCCATGATGAGAGTACTTCCCCTGTGACTGTTTGGGGCCAGGTTGCTGAAGTGCGCAAACCTGTGTGCATTTTAGATTATAATAAGCACATGGGAGATGTAGATAGAGTTGACCAGAGGTTGGAACCTTATACTGCTATTCGTAAGTCTTACATTTGGTATAAGAAGTTAGCACTTCACCTCTTCCACTTAGCAACCTTCAATGCTTTTATTGTGTTTAGGGATAGGTCTCCAGAGTCAAAGATGACATTTGTGAAATTTCAGGAGTCAGTGATAGAGAGCCTTATTGTGGTGGAACAGGCCAGAGTTCCTAGAGAAGCAGTGGTTGAGGATGTGGCTAGATTGAAAGATCGCCACTTTGCTGAGCACATTCCTCCCACACCCAAAAAAGACTTTCCAGCTAAGAAATGTAGAGTGTGTTTTCGAAGAGGTATCCGGAGGGAGACTCGAATGTGCTGCCCAGATTGTCCTTCAAAGCCTGGGCTGTGTGTCGGTGCTTGTTTTAAGAATTACCACACCCAGAAGAATTTCTGGGAACAACCATGAGTGTTAACTCATGTCTGTTTTGTATTTTCATGTGTTTAGTTTCATGGTTAGCATTTCAGTCATGTTCTTAGTTAGAGCTTTTGTGTTTGTAGTTTTGTAATTCTTTCTACTTAGTTAGGGGTTATTCTGTTAAAAAAAAAAAAAAATGATGCCATTGTGTGTGGAGTGGGGCTTGGCTGAGAGTGTACATATTGAATTGCTGTTGGCTACTGCAACACACTGCCAGCCAAACACCAGTCCACACACTCCCATCAGCTGGTGTGATTGTTGTATCAGGTATGTGGGCGTATGTAAGTGATGGGCCCTTGAGTGGCGCTGTCTGTCGATGTGAGTGTTGTAATGTGCTGGGCCCGTGGCTGGCGGTGTGAATGGCCTTGTGTGTGTCATGTATGAAAGTTGTGTGAATGGACTGTAAAGCGGTTGGTGCCTTGTCGCGGCTTTACAGCTCACGAGCTGTGAGTCATTGGTTCAGTTTTTTGCCTTTCAGTTACTAACCGTGCATTTCATTTTTGTGAAAGCTCTTGTTAGTAAAATTTGATCCACTGAACCATCACTCACCCTCGTGCCAAATCCAACCAGTATGTGTGGTAAAAATGACAAAACCTGCTCCGCTGTAATCAGGCATTGCAGCACACCTGTGACACGCTAGGTGCCTCAGGTGGGACCCCGATGATGAAGCATGCCACCAACTTGGTTGATGGGTGAGGGGTCTTTTTCACATAACCTAAGTGTGTTTCTTTTCAAAATTTTAGTGTTTGGCACATCACGGACGTATGTGGGCACATCAAAACGATATATTACAAAACTACCTGTGTTTGGGGGGGAGAGGGCAGCTATGTTTTTGGTCCTGTGTGCGGCCTTCATCTAGGGAAACCTACCAAACCCAGACATTTATTTAAAACTAGACACCCCAAGGAGTCCAGGGAGGTGTGGCTTGCGTGGATACCCCAACATTTTCTTACCCAGACTCCTCTGTAAACCTCAAAATGTGCTTAAAAAAGCATATTTTCCTTACTTTTCTTCGTAAGATCACCACTGCAGCACAAAATTCCTACTCCCCAGTGTTCCCCTCAGTCTCCCAAGTAAAATGACACCTCACTTATGTGGGTCCCCAAAGCAGAGTCAGTCTAAAGATGTATAAAAGAATATGTCCTTATAAACTTGCTGTGCTATCCCCTCTATCTCTACAAGTTTTGGGCCTTATTCTGTTGCAGGCACCTGACCCACCCACACAAGTGAGGTATCATTTTTATCGGGAGACTTGGGGGAACGCTGGGTGGAAGGAAATTTGTGGCTCCACTCAGAACCTGGTCAGAGCACCGCAAGTCACCCCATCTTGGATTCCCCTAGGTCTCTAGTTTTCAAAAATGCACAGGTTTGGTAGGTTTCCCTAGGTGCCGGCTGAGCTAGAGGCCAAAATCTACAGGTAGGCACTGTTTTCAATGAAAGAATGTGATGTGTCCATGTTGTGTTTTGGGGTGTCTTCTGTCGCGGGCGCTAGGCCTACCCACACAAGTGAGGTATCATTTTTATCGGGAGACGTGGGGAAACGCTGGGTGGAAGGAAATTCGTGGCTCCTCTCAGATTCCAGAACTTTCTGCCACAGAAATGTGAGGAACATGTGTTTTTTTATCCAAATTTTGAGTTTTGCAAAGGATTCTGGGTAAAAGAACCTGGTCCGAGCCACACAAGTCACCCCATCTTGGATTACCCTAGGTCTCTAGTTTTCAGAAATGCACAGGTTTGGTAGGTTTCCCTAGGTGGCGGCTGAACTAAAGGCCAAAATCTACAGGTAGGCACTTTGCAAAAAACACCTCTGTTTTCCTTCAAAAATTTGGCTGTGTCCACGTTGCGCTTTGGGGCATTTCCTGTCACGGGCGCTAGACCTACGCACACAAGTGAGGTATCATTTTTATCGGGAGACGTGGGGGAACGCTGGGTGGAAGGAAATTCGTGGCTACTCTCAGATTCCAGAACTTTCTGCCACAGAAATGTGAGGAACATGTGTTTTTTTAGCCAAATTTTGAGGTTTGCAAAGGATTCTGGGTAACAGAACCTGGTCCGAGCCACACAAGTCACCCCACCTTGGATTCCCCTAGGTCTCTAGGTTTCAGAAATGCACAGGTTTGGTAGGTTTCCCTAGGTGGCGGCTGAGCTACAAGCCAAAATCTACAGGTAGGCACTTTGCAAAAAACACCTCTGTTTTCCTTCACAAATTTGGATGTGTCCACGTTGCGCTTTGGGGCGTTTCCTGTCGCGGGCGCTAGGCCTACCCACACAAGTGAGGTATCATTTTTATCGGGAGACGTGGGGGAACGCTGGGTGGAAGGAAATTTGTGGCTCCTCTCAGATTCCAGAACTTTCTGCCACAGAAATGTTAGGAACATGTGTTTTTTTTGCCAAATTTTGAGGTTTGCAAAGGATTCTGGGTAACAGAACCTGGTCCGAGCCACACAAGTCACCCCATCTTGGATTCCCCTAGGTCTCTAGTTTTCAGAAATGCACAGGTTTGGTAGGTTTCCCTAGGTGGCGGCTGAGCTACAGGCCAAAATCTACAGGTAGGCACTTTGCAAAAAACACCTCTGTTTTCCTTCAAAAATTTGGCTGTGTCCACGTTGCGCTTTGGGGCATTTCCTGTCACGGGCGCTAGACCTACGCACACAAGTGAGGTATCATTTTTATCGGGAGACGTGGGGGAACGCTGGGTGGAAGGAAATTCGTGGCTACTCTCAGATTCCAGAACTTTCTGCCACAGAAATGTGAGGAACATGTGTTTTTTTAGCCAAATTTTGAGGTTTGCAAAGGATTCTGGGTAACAGAACCTGGTCCGAGCCACACAAGTCACCCCACCTTGGATTCCCCTAGGTCTCTAGGTTTCAGAAATGCACAGGTTTGGTAGGTTTCCCTAGGTGGCGGCTGAGCTACAAGCCAAAATCTACAGGTAGGCACTTTGCAAAAAACACCTTTTTCCTTCACAAATTTGGATGTGTCCACGTTGCGCTTTGGGGCGTTTCCTGTCGCGGGCGCTAGGCCTACCCACACAAGTGAGGTATCATTTTTATCGGGAGACTGGGTGGAAGGAAATTTGTGGCTCCTCTCAGATTCCAGAACTTTCTGCCACAGAAATGTTAGGAACATGTGTTTTTTTTGCCAAATTTTTAGGTTTGCAAAGGATTCTGGGTAACAGAACCTGGTCCGAGCCACACAAGTCACCCCATCTTGGATTCCCCTAGGTCTCTAGTTTTCAGAAATGCACAGGTTTGGTAGGTTTCCCTAGGTGGCGGCTGAGCTACAGGCCAAAATCTACAGGTAGGCACTTTGCAAAAAACACCTCTGTTTTCCTTCAAAAATTTGGCTGTGTCCACGTTGCGCTTTGGGGCGTTTCCTGTCACGGGTGCTAGGCCTACGCACACAAGTGAGGTATCATTTTTATCGGGAGACGTGGAGGAACGCTGGGTGGAAGGAAATTCGTGGCTCCTCTCAGATTCCAGAACTTTCTGCCACAGAAATGTGAGGAACATGTGTTTTTTTAGCCAAATTGTGAGGTTTGCAAAGGATTCTGGGTAACAGAACCTGGTCCGAGCCACACAAGTCACCCCATCTTGGATTCCCCTAGGTCTCTAGTTTTCAGAAATGCACAGGTTTGGTAGGTTTCCCTAGGTGGCGGCTGAGCTACAAGCCAAAATCTACAGGAAGGCACTCTGCAAAAAACACCTCTGTTTTCCTTCACAAATTGGATGTGTCCACGTTGCGCTTTGGGGCGTTTTCTGTCGCGGGCGCTAGGCCTACCCACACAAGTGAGGTATCATTTTTATCGGGAGACGTGGGGGAACGCTGGGTGGAAGGAAATTTGTGGCTCCTCTCAGATTCCAGAACTTTCTGCCACAGAAATTTGAGGAACATGTGTTTTTTTAGCCAAATTTTGAGATTTGCAAAGGATTCTGGGAAACAGAACCTGGTCCGAGCCACACAAGTCACCCCATCTTGGATTCCCCTAGGTCTCTAGTTTTCAGAAATGCACAGGTTTGGTAGGTTTCCCTAGGTGGCGGCTGAGCTACAGGCCAAAATCTACAGGTAGGCACTTTGCAAAAAACACCTCTGTTTTCCTTCACAAATTTGGCTGTGTCCACGTAGCGCTTTGGGGCGTTTCCTGTCACGGGTGCTAGGCCTACGCACACAAGTGAGGTATCATTTTTATCGGGAGACGTGGAGGAACGCTGGGTGGAAGGAAATTCGTGGCTCCTCTCAGATTCCAGAACTTTCTGCCACAGAAATGTGAGGAACATGTGTTTTTTTAGCCAAATTGTGTGGTTTGCAAAGGATTCTGGGTAACAGAACCTGGTCCGAGCCACACAAGTCACCCCATCTTGGATTCCCCTAGGTCTCTAGTTTTCAGAAATGCACAGGTTTGGTAGGTTTCCCTAGGTGGCGGCTGAGCTACATGCCAAAATCTACAGGTAGGCACTCTGCAAAAAACACCTCTGTTTTCCTTCACAAATTTGGATGTGTCCACGTTGCGCTTTGGGGCGTTTTCTGTCGCGGGCGCTAGGCCTACCCACACAAGTGAGGTATCATTTTTATCGGGAGACGTGGGGGAACGCTGGGTGGAAGGAAATGTGTGGCTCCTCTCAGATTCCAGAACTTTCTGCACAGAAATTTGAGGAATATGTGTTTTTTTAGCCAAATTTTGAGATTTGCAAAGGATTCTGGGAAACAGAACCTGGTCCGAGCACCACAAGTCACCCCATCTTGGATTCCCCTAGGTCTCTAGTTTTCAGAAATGCACAGGTTTGGTAGGTTTCCCTAGGTGGCGGCTGAGCTACAGGCCAAAATCTACAGGTAGGCACTTTGCAAAAAACACCTCTGTTTTCCTTCACAAATTTGGATGTGTCATCGTTGCGCTTTGGGGCGTTTCCTGTTGCGGGCGCTAGGCCTACCCACACAAGTGAGGTATCATTTTTATTGGGAGACGTGGGGGAACGCTGGGTGGAAGGAAATGTGTGGCTCCTCTCAGATTCCAGAACTTTCTGCCACAGAAATGTTAGGCACATTTGTTTTTTTAGACAAATTTTGAGGTTTGCAAAGGATTCTGGGTAACAGAACCTGGTCCGAGCCACACAAGTCACCCCATCTTGGATTCCCCTAGGTCTCTAGTTTTCAAAAATGCACAGGTTTGGTAGGTTTCCCTAGGTGGCGGTTGAGCTACAGGCCAAAATCTACAGGTAGGCACTTTGCAAAAAACACCTCTGTTTTCCTACAAAAATTTGGCTGTGTCCATATTGCGCTTTGGGGCATTTCCTGTCACGGGCGCTAGGCCTACGCACACAAGTGAGGTATCATTTTTATCGGGAGACGTGGGGGAACGCTGGGTGGAAGGATATTCGTGGCTCCTCTCAGATTCCAGAACTTTCTGCCACAGAAATGTGAGGAACATTTGTTTTTTTAGCCAAATTTTGAGGTTTGCAAAGGATTCTGGGTAACAGAACCTGGTCCGAGCCACACAAGTCACCCCATCTTGGATTCCACTAGGTCTCTGGTTTTCAGAAATGCACAGGTTTGGTAGGTTTCCCTAGGTGGCGGCTGAGCTACAAGCCAAAATCTACAGGTAGGCACTTTGCAAAAAACACCTCTGTTTTCCTTCACAAATTTGGATGTGTCCACGTTGCGCTTTGGGGCATTTCCTGTCGCGGGCGCTAGGCCTACCCACACAAGTGAGGTATCATTTTTATCGGGAGACGTGGGGGAACGCTGGGTGGAAGGAAATTTGTGGCTCCTCTCAGATTCCAGAACTTTCTGCCACAGAAATGTGAGGAACATGTGTTTTTTTAGCCAAATTTTGAGATTTGCAAAGGATTCTGGGAAACAGAACCTGGTCCGAGCCACACAAGTCACCCCATCTTGGAATCCCCTAGGTCTCTAGTTTTCAGAAATGCACAGGTTTGGTAGGTTTCCCTAGGTGGCGGCTGAGCTACAAGCCAAAATCTACAGGTAGGCACTTTACAAAAAACAACTCTGTTTTCCTTCACAAATTTGGATGTGTCCACGTTGCGCTTTGGGGCATTTCCTGTCGCGGGCGCTAGGCCTACCCACACAAGTGAGGTATCATTTTTATCGGGAGACGTGGGGGAACGCTGGGTGGAAGGAAATTTGTGGCTCCTCTCAGATTCCAGAACTTTCTGCCAGAGAAATGTTAGGAACATGTGTTTTTTTAGCCAAATTTTGAGGTTTGCAAAGTATTCTGGGTAACAGAACCTGGTCCGAGCCACACAAGTCACCCCATCTTGGATTGCCCTAGGTCTCTAGTTTTCAGAAATGCACAGGTTTGGTAGGTTTCCCTAGGTGGCGGCTGAGCTACAGCCCAAAATCTACAGGTAGGCACTTTGCAAAAAACACCTCTGTTTTCCTTCAAAAATTTGGCTGTGTCCACGTTGCGCTTTGGGGCGTTTTCTGTCACGGGTGCTAGGCCTACGCTCACAAGTGAGGTATCATTTTTATCGGGAGACGTGGGGGAACGCTGGGTGGAAGGAAATTCGTGGCTCCTCTCAGATTCCAGAACTTTCTGCCACAGAAATGTGAGGAACATGTGTTTCTTTAGCCAAATTTTGAGGTTTGCAAAGGATTCTGGGTAACAGAACCTGGTCCGAGACACAGAAGTCACCCCATCTTGGATTCCCCTAGGTCTCGAGGTTTCAGTAATGCACAGGTTTGGTAGGTTTCCCTAGGTGGCGGCTGAGCTACAAGCCAAAATCTACAGGTAGGCACTTTGCAAAAAACACCTCTGTTTTCCTTCACAAATTTGGATGTATCCACGTTGCGCTTTGGGGCGTTTCCTGTCGCGGGCGCTAGGCCTACCCACACAAGTGAGGTATCATTTTTATCGGGAGATGTGGGGGAACGCTGGGTGGAAGGAAATTTGTGGCTCCTCTCAGATTCCAGAACTTTCTGCCAGAGAAATGTTAGGAACATGTGTTTTTTTAGCCAAATTTTGAGGTTTGCAAAGGATTCTGGGTAACAGATCCTGGTCCGAGCCACACAAGTCACCCCATCTTGGATTCCCCTAGGTCTCTAGTTTTCAGAAATGCACAGGTTTGGTAGGTTTCCCTAGGTGGCGGCTGAGCTACAGGCCAAAATCTACAGGTAGTCACTTTGCAAAAAACACCTCTGTTTTCCTTCAAAAATTTGGCTGTGTCCACGTTGCACTTTGGGGCGTTTCCTGTCACGGGTGCTAGGCCTACGCACACAAGTGAGGTATCATTTTTATCGGGAGACGTGGGGGAACGCTGGGTGGAAGGAAATTCGTGGCTCCTCTCAGATTCCAGAACTTTCTGCCACAGAAATGTGAGGAACATGTGTTTTTTTAGCCAAATTTTGAGGTTTGCAAAGGATTCTGGGTAACAGAACCTGGTCCGAGCCACACAAGTCACCCCATCTTGGATTCCCCTAGGTCTCTAGGTTTCAGAAATGCACAGGTTCGGTAGGTTTCCCTAGGTGGCGGCTGAGCTACAGGCCAAAATCTACAGGTAGGAACTTTGCAAAAAACACCTCTGTTTTCCTTCACAAATTTGGATGTGTCCACGTTGCGCTTTGGGGCGTTTCCTGTCCCGGGCGCTAGGCCTACCCACACAAGTGAGGTATCATTTTTATCGGGAGACGTGAGGGAACGCTGGGTGGAAGCAAATTTGTGGCTCCTCTCAGATTCCAGAACTTTCTGCCACAGAAATGTTAGGCACATGTGTTTTTTTAGCCAAATTTTGAGGTTTGCAAAGGATTCTGGGTAACAGAACCTGGTCCGAGCCACACAAGTCACCACATCTTGGATTCCCCTAGGTCTCTAGCTTTCAGAAATGCACAGGTATAATAGGTTTCCCTAGGTGACGGCTGAGCTACAGGCCAAAATCTACAGGTAGGCACTTTGCAAAAAACACCTCTGTTTTCCTTCAAAAATTTGGCTGTGTCCACATTGCGCTTTGGGGCATTTCCTGTCACGGGCGCTAGGCCTACGCACACAAGTGAGGTATCATTTTTATCGGGAGACGTGGGGGAACGCTGGGTGGAAGGAAATTTGTGGCTCCTCTCAGATTCCAGAACTTTCTGCCAGAGAAATGTTAGGAAAATGTGTTTTTTTAGCCAAATTTTGAGGTTTGCAAAGTATTCTGGGTAACAGAACCTGGTCCGAGCCACACAAGTCACCCCATCTTGGATTCCCCTAGGTCTCTAATTTTCAGAAATGCACAGGTTTGGTAGGTTTCCCTAGGTGGCGGCTGAGCTACAGCCCAAAATCTACAGGTAGGCACTTTGCAAAAAACACCTCTGTTTTCCTTCAAAAATTTGGCTGTGTCCACGTTGCGCTTTGGGGCGTTTTCTGTCACGGGTGCTAGGCCTACGCACACAAGTGAGGTATCATTTTTATCGGGAGACGTGGGGGAACGCTGGGTGGAAGGAAATTCGTGGCTCCTCTCAGATTCCAGAACTTTCTGCCACAGAAATGTGAGGAACATGTGTTTCTTTAGCCAAATTTTGAGGTTTGCAAAGGATTCTGGGTAACAGAACCTGGTCCGAGACACAGAAGTCACCCCATCTTGGATTCCCCTAGGTCTCTAGGTTTCAGAAATGCACAGGTTTGGTAGGTTTCCCTAGGTGGCGGCTGAGCTACAAGCCCAAATCTACAGGTAGGCACTTTGCAAAAAACACCTCTGTTTTCCTTCACAAATTTGGATGTATCCACGTTGCGCTTTGGGGCGTTTCCTGTCGCGGGCGCTAGGCCTACCCACACAAGTGAGGTATCATTTTTATCGGGAGATGTGGGGGAACGCTGGGTGGAAGTTAATTTGTGGCTCCTCTCAGATTCCAGAACTTTCTGCCACAGAAATGTTAGGAACATGTGTTTTTTTAGCCAAATTTTGAGGTTTGCAAAGGATTCTGGGTAACAGAACCTGGTCCGAGCCACACAAGTCACCCCATCTTGGATTCCCCTAGGTCTCTAGTTTTCAGAAATGCACAGGTTTGGTAGGTTTCCCTAGGTGGCGGCTGAGCTACAAGCCAAAATCTACAGGTAGGCACTTTACAAAAAACACCTCTGTTTTCCTTCACAAATTTGGATGTGTCCACGTTGCGCTTTGAGGCATTTCCTGTCGCGGGCGCTAGGCCTACCCACACAAGTGAGGTATCATTTTTATCGGGAGACATGGGGGAACGCTGGGTGGAAGGAAATTTGTGGCTCCTCTCAGATTCCAGAACTTTCTGCCAGAGAAAGGTTAGGAACATGTGTTTTTTTAGCCAAATTTTGAGGTTTGCAAAGGATTCTGGGTAACAGATCCTGGTCCGAGCCACACAAGTCACCCCATCTTGGATTCCCCTAGGTCTCTAGTTTTCAGAAATGCACAGGTTTGGTAGGTTTCCCTAGGTGGCGGCTGAGCTACAGGCCAAAATCTACAGGTAGTCACTTTGCAAAAAACACCTCTGTTTTCCTTCAAAAATTTGGCTGTGTCCACGTTGCACTTTGGGGCGTTTCCTGTCACGGGTGCTAGGCCTACGCACACAAGTGAGGTATCATTTTTATCGGGAGACGTGGGGGAACGCTGGGTGGAAGGAAATTCGTGGCTCCTCTCAGATTCCAGAACTTTCTGCCACAGAAATGTGAGGAACATGTGTTTTTTTAGCCAAATTTTGAGGTTTGCAAAGGATTCTGGGTAACAGAACCTGGTCCGAGCCACACAAGTCACCCCATCTTGGATTCCCCTAGGTCTCTAGGTTTCAGAAATGCACAGGTTCGGTAGGTTTCCCTAGGTGGCGGCTGAGCTACAAGCCAAAATCTACAGGTAGGCACTTTGCAAAAAACACCTCTGTTTTCCTTCACAAATTTGGATGTGTCCACGTTGCGCTTTGGGGCGTTTCCTGTCGCGGGCGCTAGGCCTACCCACACAAGTGAGGTATCATTTTTATCGGGAGACGTGGGGGAACGCTGGGTGGAAGGAAATTTGTGGCTCCTCTCAGATTCCAGAACTTTCTGCCACAGAAATATTAGGAACATGTGTTTTGTTAGCCAAATTTTGAGGTTTGCAAAGGATTCTGGGTAACAGAACCTGGTCCGAGCCACACAAGTCACCCCATCTTGGATTCCCCTAGGTCTCTAGTTTTCAGAAATGCACAGGTTTGGTAGGTTTCCCTAGGTGGCGGCTGAGCTAAAGGCCAAAAACTACAGGTAGACACTTTGCAAAAAACACCTCTGTTTTCCTTCAAAAATTTGGCTGTGTCCACGTTGCGCTTTGGGGCGTTTCCTGTCACGGGCGCTAGGCCTACGCACACAAGTGAGGTATCATTTTTATCGGGAGACGTGGGGGAAAACTGGGTGGAAGGAAATTCGTGGCTCCTCTCAGATTCCAGAACTTTCTGCCACAGAAATGTGAGGAACATGTGTTTTTTTAGCCAAATTGTGAGGTTTGCAAAGGATTCTGGGTAACAGAACCTGGTCCGAGCCACACAAGTCACCCCATCTTGGATTCCCTTAGGTCTCTAGTTTTCAGAAATGCACAGGTTTGGTAGGTTTCCCTAGGTGGCGGCTGAGCTACAAGCCAAAATCTTCAGGTAGGCACTTTGCAAAAAACACCTCTGTTTTCCTTCACAAATTTGGATGTGTCCACGTTGCGCTTTGGGGCGTTTTCTGTCGCGGGCGCTAGGCCTACCCACACAAGTGAGGTATCATTTTTATCGGGAGACGTGGGGGAACGCTGGGTGGAAGGAAATTTGTGGCTCCTCTCAGATTCCAGAACTTTCTGCCACAGAAATTTGAGGAACATGTGTTTTTTTAGCCAAATTTTGAGATTTGCAAAGGATTCTGGGAAACAGAACCTGGTCCGAGCCACACAAGTCACCCCATCTTGGATTCCCCTAGGTCTCTAGTTTTCAGAAATGCACAGGTTTGGTAGGTTTCCCTAGCTGGCGGCTGAGCTAAAGGCCAAAAACTACAGGTAGACACTTTGCAAAAAACACCTCTGTTTTCCTTCAAAAATTTGGCTGTGTCCACGTTGCGCTTTGGGGCGTTTCCTGTCACGGGTGCTAGGCCTACGCACACAAGTGAGGTATCATTTTTATCGGGAGACGTGGGGGAACACTGGGTGGAAGGAAATTCGTGGCTCCTCTCAGATTCCAGAACTTTCTGCCACAGAAATGTGAGGAACATGTGTTTTTTTAGCCAAATTGTGAGGTTTGCAAAGGATTCTGGGTAACAGAACCTGGTCCGAGCCACACAAGTCACCCCATCTTGGATTCCCTTAGGTCTCTAGTTTTTAGAAATGCACAGGTTTGGTAGGTTTCCCTAGGTGGCGGCTGAGCTACAAGCCAAAATCTTCAGGTAGGCACTTTGCAAAAAACACCTCTGTTTTCCTTCACAAATTTGGATGTGTCCACGTTGCGCTTTGGGGCGTTTTCTGTCGCGGGCGCTAGGCCTACCCACACAAGTGAGGTATCATTTTTATCGGGAGACGTGGGGGAACCCTGGGTGGAAGGAAATTTGTGGCTCCTCTCAGATTCCAGAACTTTCTGCCACAGAAATTTGAGGAACATGTGTTTTTTTAGCCAAATTTTGAGATTTGCAAAGGATTCTGGGAAACAGAACCTGGTCCGAGCCACACAAGTCACCCCATCTTGGATTCCCCTAGGTCTCTAGTTTTCAGAAATGCACAGGTTTGGTAGGTTTCCCTAGGTGGCGGCTGAGCTACAGGCCAAAATCTACAGGTAGGCACTTTGCAAAAAACACCTCTGTTTTCCTTCACAAATTTGGATGCGTCCACGTTGCGCTTTGGGGCGTTTCCTGTCGCGGGCGCTAGGCCTACCCACACAAGTGAGGTTTCATTTTTATCGGGAGACGTGGGGGAACGCTGGGTGGAAGGAAATTTGTGGCTCCTCTCAGATTCCAGAACTTTCTGCCACAGAAATGTTAGGCACAAGTGTTTTTTTAGCCAAATTTTGAGGTTTGCAAAGGATTCTGGGTAACAGAACCTGGTCCGAGCCACACAAGTCACCCCATCTTGGATTCCCCTAGGTCTCTAGTTTTCAGAAATGCACAGGTTTGGTAGGTTTCCCTAGGTGGCGGCTGAGCTACAGGCCAAAATCTACAGGTAGGCATTTTGCAAAAAACACCTCTGTTTTCCTTCAAAAATTTGGCTGTGTCCACATTGCGCTTTGGGGCATTTCCTGTCACGGGCGCTAGGCCTACGCACACAAGTGAGGTATCATTTTTATCGGGAGACGTGGGGGAACGCTGGGTGGAAGGAAATTTGTGGCTCCTCTCAGATTCCAGAACTTTCTGCCACAGAAATGTTAGACACATGTGTTTATTAGCCAAATTTTGAGGTTTGCAAAGGATTCTGGGTAACAGAACCTGGTCCGAGCCACACAAGTCACCCCATCTTGGATTCCCCTAGGTCTCTAGTTTTCAGAAATGCACAGGTTTGGTAGGTTTCCCTAGGTGGCGGCTGAGCTACAGGCCAAAATCTACAGGTAGGCACTTTGCAAAAAACACCTCTGTTTTCCTTCAAAAATTTGGCTGAGTCCACATTGCGCTTTGGGGCATTTCCTGTCACGGGCGCTAGGCCTACGCACACAAGTGAGGTATCATTTTTATCGGGAGACGTGGGGGAACGCTGGGTGGAAGGAAATTCGTGGCTCCTCTCAGATTCCAGAACTTTCTGCCACAGAAATGTGAGGAACATTTGTTTTTTTAGCCAAATTTTGAGGTTTGCAAAGTATTCTGGGTAACAGAACCTGGTCCGAGCCACACAAGTCACCCCATCTTGGATTCCCCTAGGTCTCTAGTTTTCAGAAATGCACAGGTTTGGTAGGTTTCCCTAGGTGGCGGCTGAGCTACAAGCCAAAATCTACAGGTAGGCACTTTGCAAAAAACACCTCTGTTTTCCTTCACAAATTTGGATGTGTCCACGTTGCGCTTTGGGGCATCTCCTGTCGCGGGCGCTAGGCCTACCCACACAAGTGAGGTATCATTTTTATCGGGAGACGTGGGGGAACGCTGGGTGGAAGGAAATTCGTGGCTCCTCTCAGATTCCAGAACTTTCTGCCACAGAAATGTGAGGAACATTTGTTTTTTTAGCCAAATTTTGAGGTTTGCAAAGGATTCTGGGTAACAGAACCAGGTCCGAGCCACACAAGTCACCCCATCTTGGATTCCCCTAGGTCTCTAGTTTTCAGAAATGCACAGGTTTGGTAGGTTTCCCTAGGTGGCGGCTGAGCTACAAGCCAAAATCTACAGGTAGGCACTTTACAAAAAACAACTCTGTTTTCCTTCACAAATTTGGATGTGTCCACGTTGCGCTTTGGGGCATTTCCTGTCGCGGGCGCTAGGCCTACCCACACAAGTGAGGTATCATTTTTATCGGGAGACGTGGGGGAACGCTGGGTGGAAGGAAATTTGTGGCTCCTCTCAGATTCCAGAACTTTCTGCCAGAGAAATGTTAGGAACATGTGTTTTTTTAGCCAAATTTTGAGGTTTGCAAAGTATTCTGGGTAACAGAACCTGGTCCGAGCCACACAAGTCACCCCATCTTGGATTCCCCTAGGTCTCTAGTTTTCAGAAATGCACAGGTTTGGTAGGTTTCCCTAGGTGGCGGCTGAGCTACAGCCCAAAATCTACAGGTAGGCACTTTGCAAAAAACACCTCTGTTTTCCTTCAAAAATTTGGCTGTGTCCACGTTGCGCTTTGGGGCGTTTTCTGTCACGGGTGCTAGGCCTACGCACACAAGTGAGGTATCATTTTTATCGGGAGACGTGGGGGAACGCTGGGTGGAAGGAAATTCGTGGCTCCTCTCAGATTCCAGAACTTTCTGCCACAGAAATGTGAGGAACATGTGTTTCTTTAGCCAAATTTTGAGGTTTGCAAATGATTCTGGGTAACAGAACCTGGTCCGAGACACAGAAGTCACCCCATCTTGGATTCCCCTAGGTCTCTAGGTTTCAGAAATGCACAGGTTTGGTAGGTTTCCCTAGATGGCGGCTGAGCTACAAGCCCAAATCTACAGGTAGGCACTTTGCAAAAAACACCTCTGTTTTCCTTCACAAATTTGGATGTATCCACGTTGCGCTTTGGGGCG
Organism: Pleurodeles waltl; assembly: GCF_031143425.1. Lineage (NCBI taxonomy): Eukaryota > Metazoa > Chordata > Amphibia > Caudata > Salamandridae > Pleurodeles > Pleurodeles waltl. Next base: position 632,465,380 of record NC_090442.1, read on the forward strand.
TTTCCTGTCGCGGGCGCTAGGCCTACCCACACAAGTGAGGTATCATTTTTATCGGGAAATGTGGGGGAACGCTGGGTGGAAGTTAATTTGTGGCTCCTCTCAGATTCCAGAACTTTCTGCCACAGAAATGTTAGGAACATGTGTTTTTTTAGCCAAATTTTGAGGTTTGCAAAGGATTCTGGGTAACAGAACCTGGTCCGAGCCACACAAGTCACCCCATCTTGGATTCCCCTAGGTCTCTAGTTTTCAGAAATGCACAGGTTTGGTAGGTTTCCCTAGGTGGCGGCTGAGCTACAAGCCAAAATCTACAGGTAGGCACTTTACAAAAAACACCTCTGTTTTCCTTCACAAATTTGGATGTGTCCACGTTGCGCTTTGAGGCATTTCCTGTCGCGGGCGCTAGGCCTACCCACACAAGTGAGGTATCATTTTTATCGGGAGACATGGGGGAACGCTGGGTGGAAGGAAATTTGTGGCTCCTCTCAGATTCCAGAACTTTCTGCCAGAGAAAGTTTAGGAACATGTGTTTTTTTAGCCAAATTTTGAGGTTTGCAAAGGATTCTGGGTAACAGATCCTGGTCCGAGCCACACAAGTCACCCCATCTTGGATTCCCCTAGGTCTCTAGTTTTCAGAAATGCACAGGTTTGGTAGGTTTCCCTAGGTGGCGGCTGAGCTACAGGCCAAAATCTACAGGTAGTCACTTTGCAAAAAACACCTCTGTTTTCCTTCAAAAATTTGGCTGTGTCCACGTTGCACTTTGGGGCGTTTCCTGTCACGGGTGCTAGGCCTACGCACACAAGTGAGGTATCATTTTTATCGGGAGACGTGGGGGAACGCTGGGTGGAAGGAAATTCGTGGCTCCTCTCAGATTCCAGAACTTTCTGCCACAGAAATGTGAGAAACATGTGTTTTTTTAGCCAAATTTTGAGGTTTGCAAAGGATTCTGGGTAACAGAACCTGGTCCGAGCCACACAAGTCACCCCATCTTGGATTCCCCTAGGTCTCTAGGTTTCAGAAATGCACAGGTTCGGTAGGTTTCCCTAGGTGGCGGCTGAGCTACAAGCCAAAATCTACAGGTAGGCACTTTGCAAAAAACACCTCTGTTTTCCTTCACAAATTTGGATGTGTCCACGTTGCGCTTTGGGGCGTTTCCTGTCGCGGGCGCTAGGCCTACCAACACAAGTGAGGTATCATTTTTATCGGGAGACGTGGGGGAACGCTGGGTGGAAGGAAATTTGTGGCTCCTCTCAGATTCCAGAACTTTCTGCCACAGAAATATTAGGAACATGTGTTTTGTTAGCCAAATTTTGAGGTTTGCAAAGGATTCTGGGTAACAGAACCTGTTCCGAGCCACACAAGTCACCCCATCTTGGATTCCCCTAGGTCTCTAGTTTTCAGAAATGCACAGGTTTGGTAGGTTTCCCTAGGTGGCGGCTGAGCTAAAGGCCAAAAACTACAGGTAGACACTTTGCAAAAAACACCTCTGTTTTCCTTCAAAAATTTGGCTGTGTCCACGTTGCGCTTTGGGGCGTTTCCTGTCACGGGTGCTAGGCCTACGCACACAAGTGAGGTATCATTTTTATCGGGAGACGTGGGGGAAAACTGGGTGGAAGGAAATTCGTGGCTCCTCTCAGATTCCAGAACTTTCTGCCACAGAAATGTGAGGAACATGTGTTTTTTTAGCCAAATTGTGAGGTTTGCAAAGGATTCTGGGTAACAGAACCTGGTCCGAGCCACACAAGTCACCCCATCTTGGATTCCCTTAGGTCTCTAGTTTTCAGAAATGCACAGGTTTGGTAGGTTTCCCTAGGTGGCGGCTGAGCTACAAGCCAAAATCTTCAGGTAGGCACTTTGCAAAAAACACCTCTGTTTTCCTTCACAAATTTGGATGTGTCCACGTTGCGCTTTGGGGCGTTTTCTGTCGCGGGCGCTAGGCCTACCCACACAAGTGAGGTATCATTTTTATCGGGAGACGTGGGGGAACGCTGGGTGGAAGGAAATTTGTGGCTCCTCTCAGATTCCAGAACTTTCTGCCACAGAAATTTGAGGAACATGTGTTTTTTTAGCCAAATTTTGAGATTTGCAAAGGATTCTGGGAAACAGAACCTGGTCCGAGCCACAGAAGTCACCCCATCTTGGATTCCCCTAGGTCTCTAGTTTTCAGAAATGCACAGGTTTGGTAGGTTTCCCTAGCTGGCGGCTGAGCTAAAGGCCAAAAACTACAGGTAGACACTTTGCAAAAAACACCTCTGTTTTCCTTCAAAAATTTGGCTGTGTCCACGTTGCGCTTTGGGGCGTTTCCTGTCACGGGTGCTAGGCCTACGCACACAAGTGAGGTATCATTTTTATCGGGAGACGTGGGGGAACACTGGGTGGAAGGAAATTCGTGGCTCCTCTCAGATTCCAGAACTTTCTGCCACAGAAATGTGAGGAACATGTGTTTTTTTAGCCAAATTGTGAGGTTTGCAAAGGATTCTGGGTAACAGAACCAGGTCCGAGCCACACAAGTCACCCCATCTTGGATTCCCCTAGGTCTCTAGTTTTCAGAAATGCACAGGTTTGGTAGGTTTCCCTAGGTGGCGGCTGAGCTACAGGCCAAAATCTACAGGTAGGCATTTTGCAAAAAACACCTCTGTTTTCCTTCAAAAATTTGGCTGTGTCCACATTGCGCTTTGGGGCATTTCCTGTCACGGGCGCTAGGCCTACGCACACAAGTGAGGTATCATTTTTATCGGGAGACGTGGGGGAACGCTGGGTGGAAGGAAATTCGTGGCTCCTCTCAGATTCCAGAACTTTCTGCCACAGAAATGTGAGGAACATTTGTTTTTTTAGCCAAATTTTGAGGTTTGCAAAGGATTCTGGGTAACAGAACCTGGTCTGAGCCACACAAGTCACCCCATCTTGGATTCCCCTACGTCTCTAGTTTTCAGAAATGCACAGGTTTGGTAGGTTTCCCTAGGTGGCGGCTGAGCTACAAGCCAAAATCTACAGGTAGGCACTTTGCAAAAAAACACCTCTGTTTTCCTTCACAAATTTGGATGTGTCCACGTTGCGCTTTGGGGCATTTCCTGTCGCGGGCGCTAGGCCTACCCACACAAGTGAGGTATAATTTTTATCGGGAGACGTGGGGGAATGCTGGGTGGAAGGAAATTTGTGGCTCCTCTCAGATTCCAGAACTTTCTGCCACAGAAATGTGAGGAACATGTGTTTTTTTAGCCAAATTTTGAGGTTTGCAAAGGATTCTGGGTAACAGAACCTGGTCCGAGCCACACAAGTCACCCCATCTTGGATTCCCCTAGGTCTCTAGTTTTCAGAAATGCACAGGTTTGGTAGGTTTCCCTAGGTGGCGGCTGAGCTACAGGCCAAAATCTACAGGTAGGCACTTTGCAAAAAACACCTCTGTTTTCCTTCAAAAATTTGGCTGTGTCCACGTTGCGCTTTGGGGCGTTTCCTGTCACGGGTGCTAGGCCTACGCACACAAGTGAGGTATCATTTTTATCGGGAGACGTGGGGGAACGCTGGGTGGAAGGAAATTTGTGGCTCCTCTCAGATTCCAGAACTTTCTGCCACAGAAATGTTAGACACATGTGTTTATTAGCCAAATTTTGAGGTTTGCAAAGGATTCTGGGTAACAGAACCTGGTCCGAGCCACACAAGTCACCCCATCTTGGATTCCCCTAGGTCTCTAGTTTTCAGAAATGCACAGGTTTGGTAGGTTTCCCTAGGTGGCGGCTGAGCTACAGGCCAAAATCTACAGGTAGGCACTTTGCAAAAAACACCTCTGTTTTCCTTCAAAAATTTGGCTGTGTCCACATTGCGCTTTGGGGCATTTCCTGTCACGGGCGCTAGGCCTACGCACACAAGTGAGGTATCATTTTTATCGGGAGACGTGGGGGAACGCTGGGTGGAAGGAAATTCGTGGCTCCTCTCAGATTCCAGAACTTTCTGCCACAGAAATGTGAGGAACATTTGTTTTTTTAGCCAAATTTTGAGGTTTGCAAAGTATTCTGGGTAACAGAACCTGGTCCGAGCCACACAAGTCACCCCATCTTGGATTCCCCTAGGTCTCTAGTTTTCAGAAATGCACAGGTTTGGTAGGTTTCCCTAGGTGGCGGCTGAGCTACAAGCCAAAATCTACAGGTAGGCACTTTGCAAAAAACACCTCTGTTTTCCTTCACAAATTTGGATGTGTCCACGTTGCGCTTTGGGGCATCTCCTGTCGCGGGCGCTAGGCCTACCCACACAAGTGAGGTATCATTTTTATCGGGAGATGTGGGGAAACGCTGGGTGAAAGGAAATTTGTGGCTCCTCTCAGATTCCAGAACTTTCTGCCACAGAAATGTTAGGAACATGTGTTTTTTTAGCCAAATTTTGAGGTTTGCAAAGGATTCTGGGTAACAGAACCTGGTCCGAGCCACACAAGTCACCCCATCTTGGATTCCCCTAGGTCTCTAGTTTTCAGAAATGCACAGGTTTGGTAGGTTTCCCTAGGTGGCGGCTGAGCTACAGCCCAAAATCTACAGGTAGGCACTTTGCAAAAAACACCTCTGTTTTCCTTCAAAAATTTGGCTGTGTCCACGTTGCGCTTTGGGGCGTTTTCTGTCACGGGTGCTAGGCCTACGCACACAAGTGAGGTATCATTTTTATCGGGAGACGTGGGGGAACGCTGGGTGGAAGGAAATTCGTGGCTCCTCTCAGATTCCAGAACTTTCTGCCACAGAAATGTGAGGAACATGTGTTTCTTTAGCCAAATTTTGAGGTTTGCAAATGATTCTGGGTAACAGAACCTGGTCCGAGACACAGAAGTCACCCCATCTTGGATTCCCCTAGGTCTCTAGGTTTCAGAAATGCACAGGTTTGGTAGGTTTCCCTAGGTGGCGGCTGAGCTACAAGCCCAAATCTACAGGTAGGCACTTTGCAAAAAACACCTCTGTTTTCCTTCACAAATTTGGATGTATCCACGTTGCGCTTTGGGGCGTTTCCTGTCGCGGGCGCTAGGCCTACCCACACAAGTGAGGTATCATTTTTATCGGGAAATGTGGGGGAACGCTGGGTGGAAGTTAATTTGTGGCTCCTCTCAGATTCCAGAACTTTCTGCCACAGAAATGTTAGGAACATGTGTTTTTTTAGCCAAATTTTGAGGTTTGCAAAGGATTCTGGGTAACAGAACCTGGTCCGAGCCACACAAGTCACCCCATCTTGGATTCCCCTAGGTCTCTAGTTTTCAGAAATGCACAGGTTTGGTAGGTTTCCCTAGGTGGCGGCTGAGCTACAAGCCAAAATCTACAGGTAGGCACTTTACAAAAAACACCTCTGTTTTCCTTCACAAATTTGGATGTGTCCACGTTGCGCTTTGAGGCATTTCCTGTCGTGGGCGCTAGGCCTACCCACACAAGTGAGGTATCATTTTTATCGGGAGACATGGGGGAACGCTGGGTGGAAGGAAATTTGTGGCTCCTCTCAGATTCCAGAACTTTCTGCCAGAGAAAGGTTAGGAACATGTGTTTTTTTAGCCAAATTTTGAGGTTTGCAAAGGATTCTGGGTAACAGATCCTGGTCCGAGCCACACAAGTCACCCCATCTTGGATTCCCCTAGGTCTCTAGTTTTCAGAAATGCACAGGTTTGGTAGGTTTCCCTAGGTGGCGGCTGAGCTACAGGCCAAAATCTACAGGTAGTCACTTTGCAAAAAACACCTCTGTTTTCCTTCAAAAATTTGGCTGTGTCCACGTTGCACTTTGGGGCGTTTCCTGTCACGGGTGCTAGGCCTACGCACACAAGTGAGGTATCATTTTTATCGGGAGACGTGGGGGAACGCTGGGTGGAAGGAAATTCGTGGCTCCTCTCAGATTCCAGAACTTTCTGCCACAGAAATGTGAGGAACATTTGTTTTTTTAGCCAAATTTTGAGGTTTGCAAAGGATTCTGGGTAACAGAACCAGGTCCGAGCCACACAAGTCACCCCATCTTGGATTCCCCTAGGTCTCTAGTTTTCAGAAATGCACAGGTTTGGTAGGTTTCCCTAGGTGGCGGCTGAGCTACAAGCCAAAATCTACAGGTAGGCACTTTACAAAAAACAACTCTGTTTTCCTTCACAAATTTGGATGTGTCCACGTTGCGCTTTGGGGCATTTCCTGTCGCGGGCGCTAGGCCTACCCACACAAGTGAGGTATCATTTTTATCGGGAGACGTGGGGGAACGCTGGGTGGAAGGAAATTTGTGGCTCCTCTCAGATTCCAGAACTTTCTGCCAGAGAAATGTTAGGAACATGTGTTTTTTTAGCCAAATTTTGAGGTTTGCAAAGTATTCTGGGTAACAGAACCTGGTCCGAGCCACACAAGTCACCCCATCTTGGATTCCCCTAGGTCTCTAGTTTTCAGAAATGCACAGGTTTGGTAGGTTTCCCTAGGTGGCGGCTGAGCTACAGCCCAAAATCTACAGGTAGGCACTTTGCAAAAAACACCTCTGTTTTCCTTCAAAAATTTGGCTGTGTCCACGTTGCGCTTTGGGGCGTTTTCTGTCACGGGTGCTAGGCCTACGCACACAAGTGAGGTATCATTTTTATCGGGAGACGTGGGGGAACGCTGGGTGGAAGGAAATTCGTGGCTCCTCTCAGATTCCAGAACTTTCTGCCACAGAAATGTGAGGAACATGTGTTTCTTTAGCCAAATTTTGAGGTTTGCAAATGATTCTGGGTAACAGAACCTGGTCCGAGACACAGAAGTCACCCCATCTTGGATTCCCCTAGGTCTCTAGGTTTCAGAAATGCACAGGTTTGGTAGGTTTCCCTAGGTGGCGGCTGAGCTACAAGCCCAAATCTACAGGTAGGCACTTTGCAAAAAACACCTCTGTTTTCCTTCACAAATTTGGATGTATCCACGTTGCGCTTTGGGGCGTTTCCTGTCGCGGGCGCTAGGCCTACCCACACAAGTGAGGTATCATTTTTATCGGGAAATGTGGGGGAACGCTGGGTGGAAGTTAATTTGTGGCTCCTCTCAGATTCCAGAACTTTCTGCCACAGAAATGTTAGGAACATGTGTTTTTTTAGCCAAATTTTGAGGTTTGCAAAGGATTCTGGGTAACAGAACCTGGTCCGAGCCACACAAGTCACCCCATCTTGGATTCCCCTAGGTCTCTAGTTTTCAGAAATGCACAGGTTTGGTAGGTTTCCCTAGGTGGCGGCTGAGCTACAAGCCAAAATCTACAGGTAGGCACTTTACAAAAAACACCTCTGTTTTCCTTCACAAATTTGGATGTGTCCACGTTGCGCTTTGAGGCATTTCCTGTCGCGGGCGCTAGGCCTACCCACACAAGTGAGGTATCATTTTTATCGGGAGACATGGGGGAACGCTGGGTGGAAGGAAATTTGTGGCTCCTCTCAGATTCCAGAACTTTCTGCCAGAGAAAGGTTAGGAACATGTGTTTTTTTAGCCAAATTTTGAGGTTTGCAAAGGATTCTGGGTAACAGATCCTGGTCCGAGCCACACAAGTCACCCCATCTTGGATTCCCCTAGGTCTCTAGTTTTCAGAAATGCACAGGTTTGGTAGGTTTCCCTAGGTGGCGGCTGAGCTACAGGCCAAAATCTACAGGTAGTCACTTTGCAAAAAACACCTCTGTTTTCCTTCAAAAATTTGGCTGTGTCCACGTTGCACTTTGGGGCGTTTCCTGTCACGGGTGCTAGGCCTACGCACACAAGTGAGGTATCATTTTTATCGGGAGACGTGGGGGAACGCTGGGTGGAAGGAAATTCGTGGCTCCTCTCAGATTCCAGAACTTTCTGCCACAGAAATGTGAGGAACATGTGTTTTTTTAGCCAAATTTTGAGGTTTGCAAAGGATTCTGGGTAACAGAACCAGGTCCGAGCCACACAAGTCACCCCATCTTGGATTCCCCTAGGTCTCTAGGTTTCAGAAATGCACAGGTTCGGTAGGTTTCCCTAGGTGGCGGCTGAGCTACAAGCCAAAATCTACAGGTAGGCACTTTTGCAAAAAACACCTCTGTTTTCCTTCACAAATTTGGATGTGTCCACGTTGCGCTTTGGGGCGTTTCCTGTCGCGGGCGCTAGGCCTACCAACACAAGTGAGGTATCATTTTTATCGGGAGACGTGGGGGAACGCTGGGTGGAAGGAAATTTGTGGCTCCTCTCAGATTCCAGAACTTTCTGCCACAGAAATATTAGGAACATGTGTTTTGTTAGCCAAATTTTGAGGTTTGCAAAGGATTCTGGGTAACAGAACCTGGTCCGAGCCACACAAGTCACCCCATCTTGGATTCCCCTAGGTCTCTAGTTTTCAGAAATGCACAGGTTTGGTAGGTTTCCCTAGGTGGCGGCTGAGCTAAAGGCCAAAAACTACAGGTAGACACTTTGCAAAAAACACCTCTGTTTTCCTTCAAAAATTTGGCTGTGTCCACGTTGTGCTTTGGGGCGTTTCCTGTCACGGGTGCTAGGCCTACGCACACAAGTGAGGTATCATTTTTATCGGGAGACGTGGGGGAAAACTGGGTGGAAGGAAATTCGTGGCTCCTCTCAGATTCCAGAACTTTCTGCCACAGAAATGTGAGGAACATGTGTTTTTTTAGCCAAATTGTGAGGTTTGCAAAGGATTCTGGGTAACAGAACCTGGTCCGAGCCACACAAGTCACCCCATCTTGGATTCCCTTAGGTCTCTAGTTTTCAGAAATGCACAGGTTTGGTAGGTTTCCCTAGGTGGCGGCTGAGCTACAAGCCAAAATCTTCAGGTAGGCACTTTGCAAAAAACACCTCTGTTTTCCTTCACAAATTTGGATGTGTCCACGTTGCGCTTTGGGGCGTTTTCTGTCGCGGGCGCTAGGCCTACCCACACAAGTGAGGTATCATTTTTATCGGGAGACGTGGGGGAACGCTGGGTGGAAGGAAATTTGTGGCTCCTCTCAGATTCCAGAACTTTCTGCCACAGAAATTTGAGGAACATGTGTTTTTTTAGCCAAATTTTGAGATTTGCAAAGGATTCTGGGAAACAGAACCTGGTCCGAGCCACACAAGTCACCCCATCTTGGATTCCCCTAGGTCTCTAGTTTTCAGAAATGCACAGGTTTGGTAGGTTTCCCTAGCTGGCGGCTGAGCTAAAGGCCAAAAACTACAGGTAGACACTTTGCAAAAAACACCTCTGTTTTCCTTCAAAAATTTGGCTGTGTCCACGTTGCGCTTTGGGGCGTTTCCTGTCACGGGTGCTAGGCCTACGCACACAAGTGAGGTATCATTTTTATCGGGAGACGTGGGGGAACACTGGGTGGAAGGAAATTCGTGGCTCCTCTCAGATTCCAGAACTTTCTGCCACAGAAATGTGAGGAACATGTGTTTTTTTAGCCAAATTGTGAGGTTTGCAAAGGATTCTGGGTAACAGAACCTGGTCCGAGCCACACAAGTCACCCCATCTTGGATTCCCCTAGGTCTCTAGTTTTCAGAAATGCACAGGTTTGGTAGGTTTCCCTAGGTGGCGGCTGAGCTACAGGCCAAAATCTACAGGTAGGCATTTTGCAAAAAACACCTCTGTTTTCCTTCAAAAATTTGGCTGTGTCCACATTGCGCTTTGGGGCATTTCCTGTCACGGGCGCTAGGCCTACGCACACAAGTGAGGTATCATTTTTATCGGGAGACGTGGGGGAACGCTGGGTGGAAGGAAATTCGTGGCTCCTCTCAGATTCCAGAACTTTCTGCCACAGAAATGTGAGGAACATTTGTTTTTTTAGCCAAATTTTGAGGTTTGCAAAGGATTCTGGGTAACAGAACCTGGTCTGAGCCACACAAGTCACCCCATCTTGGATTCCCCTACGTCTCTAGTTTTCAGAAATGCACAGGTTTGGTAGGTTTCCCTAGGTGGCGGCTGAGCTACAAGCCAAAATCTACAGGTAGGCACTTTGCAAAAAAACACCTCTGTTTTCCTTCACAAATTTGGATGTGTCCACGTTGCGCTTTGGGGCATTTCCTGTCGCGGGCGCTAGGCCTACCCACACAAGTGAGGTATAATTTTTATCGGGAGACGTGGGGGAATGCTGGGTGGAAGGAAATTTGTGGCTCCTCTCAGATTCCAGAACTTTCTGCCACAGAAATGTGAGGAACATGTGTTTTTTTAGCCAAATTTTGAGGTTTGCAAAGGATTCTGGGTAACAGAACCTGGTCCGAGCCACACAAGTCACCCCATCTTGGATTCCCCTAGGTCTCTAGTTTTCAGAAATGCACAGGTTTGGTAGGTTTCCCTAGGTGGCGGCTGAGCTACAGGCCAAAATCTACAGGTAGGCACTTTGCAAAAAACACCTCTGTTTTCCTTCAAAAATTTGGCTGTGTCCACGTTGCGCTTTGGGGCGTTTCCTGTCACGGGTGCTAGGCCTACGCACACAAGTGAGGTATCATTTTTATCGGGAGACGTGGGGGAACGCTGGGTGGAAGGAAATTTGTGGCTCCTCTCAGATTCCAGAACTTTCTGCCACAGAAATGTTAGACACATGTGTTTATTAGCCAAATTTTGAGGTTTGCAAAGGATTCTGGGTAACAGAACCTGGTCCGAGCCACACAAGTCACCCCATCTTGGATTCCCCTAGGTCTCTAGTTTTCAGAAATGCACAGGTTTGGTAGGTTTCCCTAGGTGGCGGCTGAGCTACAGGCCAAAATCTACAGGTAGGCACTTTGCAAAAAACACCTCTGTTTTCCTTCAAAAATTTGGCTGTGTCCACATTGCGCTTTGGGGCATTTCCTGTCACGGGCGCTAGGCCTACGCACACAAGTGAGGTATCATTTTTATCGGGAGACGTGGGGGAACGCTGGGTGGAAGGAAATTCGTGGCTCCTCTCAGATTCCAGAACTTTCTGCCACAGAAATGTGAGGAACATTTGTTTTTTTAGCCAAATTTTGAGGTTTGCAAAGTATTCTGGGTAACAGAACCTGGTCCGAGCCACACAAGTCACCCCATCTTGGATTCCCCTAGGTCTCTAGTTTTCAGAAATGCACAGGTTTGGTAGGTTTCCCTAGGTGGCGGCTGAGCTACAAGCCAAAATCTACAGGTAGGCACTTTGCAAAAAACACCTCTGTTTTCCTTCACAAATTTGGATGTGTCCACGTTGCGCTTTGGGGCATCTCCTGTCGCGGGCGCTAGGCCTACCCACACAAGTGAGGTATCATTTTTATCGGGAGATGTGGGGAAACGCTGGGTGAAAGGAAATTTGTGGCTCCTCTCAGATTCCAGAACTTTCTGCCACAGAAATGTTAGGAACATGTGTTTTTTTAGCCAAATTTTGAGGTTTGCAAAGGATTCTGGGTAACAGAACCTGGTCCGAGCCACACAAGTCACCCCATCTTGGATTCCCCTAGGTCTCTAGTTTTCAGAAATGCACAGGTTTGGTAGGTTTCCCTAGGTGGCGGCTGAGCTACAGGCCAAAATCTACAGGTATGCACTTTGCAAAAAACACCTCTGTTTTCCTTCAAAAATTTGGCTGTGTCCACTTTGCGCTTTGGGGCGTTTCCTGTCACGGGTGCTAGGCCTACGCACACAAGTGAGGTATCATTTTTATCGGGAGACGTGGGGGAACGCTGGGTGGAAGGAAATTCGTGGCTCCTCTCAGATTCCAGAACTTTCTGCCACAGAAATGTGAGGAACATGTGTTTTTTTAGCCAAATTTTGAGGTTTGCAAAGGATTCTGGGTAACAGAACCTGGTCCGAGCCACACAAGTCACCCCATCTTGGATTCCCCTAGGTCTCTAGTTTTCAGAAATGAACAGGTTTGGTAGGTTTCCCTTGGTGGCGGCTGAGCTAGAGGCCAAAATCTACAGGTAGGCACTTTGCTAAAAACAGCTCTGTTTTCTGTGATGTGTCCACGTTGTGTTTTGGGGCAGATCCTGTCGCGGGCGCTAGGCCTACCCACACAAGTGAGGTATCATTTTTATCGGGAGACTTGGGGGAACATAGAATAGCAAAACAAGTGTTATTGCCCCTTGTCTTTCTCTACATTATTTCCTTCCAAATGGAAGACAGTGTGTAAAAAAGACATCTATTTGAGAAATGCCCTGTAATTCACATGCTAGTATGGGCACCCCAGAATTCAGAGATGTGCAAATAACCACTGCTTCTCAACACCTTATCTTGTGCCCTTTTTGGAAATACAAAGGTTTTCTTGATAGCTATTTTTTACTCTTTATATTTCAGCAAATGAATTGCTGTATACCCGGCATAGATTGAAAACCCACTGCAGGGTGCAGGTCATTTATTGGCTCTGGGTACCTAGAGTTCTTTATGAACCTATAAGCCCTATATATCCCCGCAACCAGAAGAGTCCAGCAGACGTAACGGTATATTGCTTTCGAAAATCTGACATTGCTTTAAAAAGTTACAGAGTAAAACGTAGAGAAAAATTGATGTTTTTTTCACCTCAATTTCAATATTTTTCTTTTTCAGTTGTTATTTTCTGTAGGAAACCCTTGTAGGATCTACACAAATTACCCCTTGCTGAATTCAGATTTTTGTCCATTTTTCAAAAATGTTGCGGTTTCTGGGATCCTGCGTTGGTTTCATGCCCATTTCTGTCACTGACTGGAAGGAGGCTGAAAGCACAAAAAATCATAAAAATGGGGTATGTCCCAGTAAAATGCCAAAATTGTCTTGAAAAATTGGGTTTTCTGATTCAAGTCTGCCTGTTCCTGAAAGCTGGGAAGCTGGTGATTTTATCACTGCACACTCTTTGTTGATGCCCTTTTCAGGGAAAAAAACACAAGCCTTCTTCTGCAGCCCATTTTTCCCATTTTTTTAAAAAAAACAAAATTTTCACTGTTTTTTGGCTAATTTCTTGGCCTCCTTCTGAGGAACCCACAAAGTCTGGGTACCTCTAGAATCCCTAGGATGTTGGAAAAAAAGGACGCAAATTTGGCGTGGGTAGCTTATGTGAACAAAAAGTTATGAGGGCCTAAGCGCGAACTGCTCCAAATAGCCAAAAAAAGGCTCAGCACAGGAGGGGGAAAAGGCCTGGCAGCGAAGGGGTTAAAGACTCATATTGACTAGCAGGATGTATGTCACCACACTAGACTGAGGAATAATAGTGGGTAAGAGACAAAGAGCCCACACAAACAGTTGTAGACTACAGTTCTAAGAAAGACTATTATTTTGCCACACTATGTTATATCTTGCGTGTGATGTTTAATTGAAAGACAAGTATTAAATGGAACATTTGTTGTACACACACGGGCAGTAAATATGAACACACACTCAATGCTTAACCCCAGACCAATAGGTTTTTTATATAGAAAAATATTCTTCTCTTAATTTATTTTAGATCCACAAGATTCTGAATTCAAGTAAGTACATAAATTGTAAGGTACTTGGCATAAGCAAATATAGAACTTGGAATGAAAACAGTAAGGTACACAGTTCCTGCAAATATGCAAATAACCTATTTTAAAAGAGGACACTGCAAAATTCAACAGTTCCTGTAGGAGGTAAGTAGAAGTTAATTTAGCAGGTAAGTAAAGCACTTACAAGTTCAGTCTCCAGGGCATAGACAGCTGACTGTTGGGGGTTCAAGTCAACCACAAACACCCAGCACCAGCAACACAGGGCCGGTCAAGTAAAGAGGTCAAAGTAGCATAGGCGCTTATGGAAAAAAGGGGTGCTCCGATTCCACTCTGCTAGCAGGTAACTACCTGCGTCCTCTGGGAGCAGACCCGGGGAGTTTTGTAGAGAACTGGGTTGGGGGGTGTCACAAACAGGCACACAGGGCCAGCCAGGTGCAGTGTGCAAAGTAGGTGTCAGGTTTTGAATAGAAATCAATGGAGGGACCCAGGGGTCACTCTGGTGATGCAAGCAGGGCATGGGGTTCTTCTTGGGCCAGCCACCGACTGGGCTAGGATGAGGGACGCCTGCTGGTCACTTCTGGACCGGTAGTTGGTTCCTCTCGGGCCTGGGGGCTGCAGGGGCAGTGCTTCTTCCAGGCGTTTGGGTCTCTGTTACCAGGAAGTTGCGGTGAAGGGGAGCCTCTGTATTCTCTCTGCAGGCTTCACTGTGGGGATGCAGGGAGATTGTCGCAGGGTGGCCACGTCGTTGGAGTCACCTGGGGGTCCACGCTGCAGTGTTGGTTTCTCTGGACACAAGCTGGGGGCGTTGGTGCAGAGTGGTGGGGACTCACGCTTCAGGAGTGAGGTGGGTGTCCCTTTAAAGATGGTTTCTTCCTTGTTGTTTGACAGAGCCCATATCCACTAGAGTTTTTTGGTCCTTTGGGTTGAAGGGCAGTCCCCCGAGTCGGCAGAGGTCGCTGGTCCCGCAGGATGCGTCGCTGTTGCAGGTTCTTTGAGTCTGGAGACAGGCAGGTAGGGCTGGGGCCAAGTCAGTTGTTGTCTCCATCTTCTCCACGGGTGTTTTGAGGTTAGCAGTCCTTTAGGGTTTCAGGAAATCTGAAATCCTGGGTTCAAGGTCACCCATAAATACTGAGTGTAGGACGGTGTTAGGGCTGGAGGGCAGTAGCCAATGTCTACTGACCTTGAGGATGGCTACACCCTGCTTGTGCCTCTCTTTGGGGAGGGGGGCACATCCCTATCCTTATTGGGTAAATCCTCCAAAACAAGATGGAGGATTTTCCAAGGAGGGGGAGAGGGTCACTACAGCTCTGGTCAACTAAGGGGTGGAACTGGCTGAGGGGGTGACACCTCCTTGTTTTTCTCATTATCTCCGCCGGACTTTCCGCCCAGAGTTGGGGCTGTGTCCAGGGGGCGGGCATCTCCACTAGCCAGAGTGCCCTGTGCCAGTGTAACACGAAGCCTGAGCCTTTGTGGCTCACTGCTAGGTGTTACAGTTCCTGCAGGGGGAGGTGTGAAGCACCTCCACCCAGTGCAGGCTTGGTTTCTGGCCTCAGAGAGCACAAAGGCTCTCACGCCAGGAGGTCAGAAACTAGTCCCTCTGTGGCAGGCTGGCACAGACCAGTCAGTCTTGCATTGAAGGATTGGGTAAAATACAGGGGGCATTTCTAAGATGCCCTCTGAGTGCATTTTGTAATAAATCCAGCACTGGCATCAGTGTGGGTTTCTTATTTGGAGAACTTTGATATCAAACTTCACAGTGCTCAGTGTAGCTATTATGGAGCTGTGGAGTTCGTTTTGACAAACCCACAGACCATGTTCTTAATATGGACACACTATATTTACAATGTCTAAGAATGGACTTTGACACTGTAGGGGCATATTGCTCATGCAGCTATGCCCTCCCCTGTGGAATAAAGCCCTAAGGCAGGGTGCATTAAGGCCTGCTAGAGGGGTGACTTACGTATGCCAAGGCAGTATTTGGTGTGCATGTCATCCTGAAGGGGATGCCATGTCGACTTTGCCTTTTTATCCCCACCAACACACACCAACTGCAATGGCAGTGTGCCTGTGTTAGGTGAGGGATCCCTTAGGTTGGCACAACACATGCTGCAGCCCTTAGGGACCTTCCCTGGTCACAGGGCCCTTGGTACCACTGGTACCTTTTGCCAATCAATCATTAATCAATCATTAAATTTATAAAGCGCGCTATGTACCCGTTAGGAGAAGGATCTGCCGCCGGAGGTCTTGCATTGAATTCGGGGAGCGATGGCGAGGGAGAGGTTGGCAGAGCGGAGTTGGCGGGAGGGGACGTAGAAGTTGAGTCTGTTGTTCAGGTAGGCGGGTCCGGCGTCGTGTAGTGCTTTGTGCGCGTGGGTGAGGAGTTTAAAGGTGATCCTCTTGTCCACAGGGAGCCAGTGGAGGTCCTTCAGGTGGTGGGAGATGTGGCATCGGCGGGGTATGTCGAGGATCAAGCGGGCGGATGCGTTCTGGATGCGTTGGAGTCATTTGATGTCTTTTGCTGGGATGCCTGTGTAGAGTGTGTTGCCGTAGTCAAGTCTGCTACTGACGAGGGCCTGGGTCACCGTTTTTCTGGTTTCCGTCGGGATCCACTTGTAGATTCTGCGGAGCATGCAGAGGGTGTTGAAGCAGGAGGAGGAGACTGCGTTGACCGGTTTGGAGATGGTGAGAGCGGAGTCGAGGATGAAGCCTAGGTTGCGTGCGTGGTTGGCAGGAGTAGGTGGGGGACCCAGTGCAGTGGGCCATCAGGAGTCGTCCCAGGCCGAGGGAGAGCGACCGAGGATGAGGACTTCCGTCTTATCGGAGTTTAATTTCAGGCGGCTGTTTCTCATCCATTCGGCGATGGATTTCAGTCCCTCGTGGAGGTTGGCTTTGGCGGTGTGTGGATCTTTAGTAAGGGAGAGGATGAGCTGGGTGTTGGCATCGGAGAGGATGCTGAGGTTATGCTGACGGGCCAGCTGTGCGAGGGGTGCCATGTATACGTTGAACAGCGTTGGGCTTAGCGAAGAGCCTTGGGGGACGCCGCAGATGAGGTTGGTGGCTTCGGAGCGGAAGGGTGAGAGTCGGACTCTCTGGGTTCTGCCGGAGAGAAAAGAAGAGATCCAGTTGAGGGCTTTGTCTTGGATTCCGGCTTCGTGGAGACGAGTTAGTAGGGTGCGGTGGCAGACTGTATCGAAGGCGGCGGATAGGTCTAGGAGGATGAGGGCTGAAGTTTCGCCGTTGTCCATTTGCTGTCTGATGTCGTCTGTGGCGGCGAGGAGTGCAGTCTCTGTGCTGTGATTGCGTCTGAATCCAGATTGGGAGGGGTCTAGGGTGGAGTTGTCTTCGAGGTAGTGGGTGAGCTATGCGTTGACGATCTTCTCGATGACCTTCGCTGGGAAGGGGAGAAGGGAGATCGGGCGGAGGTTTTTGAGGTTGTTGAGGTCGGCCTTGGGTTTCTTGAGGAGGGCTTGGATATCGGCGTGCTTCCAGCTGTCCGGAAAGGTTGCGGTGTTGAAGGATAGGTTGATGATCTTACGAAGTTGGGGGGCGATGGTGGAGTCGGCTTTGTTGTAGACGTGGTGTGGGCAGGGGTCTGAGGGGGATCCTGAGTGGATGGAGTTCATGGTCTTTCAGGTTTCGGCGTCATCTACGTGGGGTCCAGGTGGTGAGGCCGTCGGAGTGGGAGGAGTTGTCGGGGGTGGGGTCTGGTGGAGGTGTGGTGTTGAGGCTGTCGTGGATGGCGGCGATTTTCTGGTAGAAAAAGGTGGAGAGTGCGTCGCAGAGTTTCTGGGGTGGTGGGACGTCGTTGACGCTGGGGTTGGAGTGCTCCTTCACGATGCATAAGAGTTCCTTGCTGTCGTGTGCGTTGTTGTTTAGGCGTTCTGTGAAGTGGGAGCGTTTGGCGAGTCGGATAAGTTGGTGGTGCTTGCGGGTGGCTTCCTTGTGGGTTGGGAGGCTGTCGGGTGTGCGCTCGAGAAGCCATTTTTTCTTGAGTTTCTGGCAGGTGCGTTTGGAGGTGATCAGTTCGTCTGTGAACCAGGCTGCTTTTTTCTTTTCTTGGTTGACGGTGGGCCTCTTGAGTGGTGCGAGGGTGTTGGCGCCGTTGAGGATCCACTGTTGGAGGTTGATGGCGGCGGAGTCCGGGTCGGTGGGGTCGGACGGTGGGTTCTTGGCGAGGGTGCTGGTTAGTTGGTCTTCAGTGACTTTTCCCCAGCGGCGGTGTGCCGGTAGTGGGGTGCGGTGGTGTTCGGTGTTTTTCTTGAATGTGAAGTGGACGCAGTGGTGGTCGGTCCAGTGGAGTTCGGAGGTGTGGCTGAATGAGATGTGGTTGCTTGCAGTGAAGAGTGGGTCTAGGGTGTGACCGGCGATGTGGGTGGGTGTGTTGACCAGTTGTCTGAGTCCGAGGTTGGTGGTCAGTGATGCGGTGTTGGCGTCGTTGGTGTTCTCCAGGTGGAAGTTGAGATCTCCCAGGAGGATGTAGTCCGTTGAGGCGAGGGCGTAGGTGCTTGCGAGGTTGGAAATGGTGTCACTGAAGGGGGCTCTTGGTCCTGGAGGTCGGTACCAGGGACTTATCTGTGTGCGAGGGGTGTCCCAATTGTGGAAATAATGGTACATTTTAACTGAAAGAACACTGGTGGTGGGGCCTGGTTAGCAGGATCTCAACACACTTCAGTATTCAGTAGAGTCAGCATCAATAGCAGGAAAAAAGTGTTTGGGGTAGGTGGGGGTTGTGGACTGAAAAAAGGAGGCATTTTCCTACAGAGGGTGTGTAAGCTTGTTGAGGAGACAGCGTTAATTTGTTGTGTTATTGATAGAGAAGCCAAGGGTAAAGGCCAGGTTACGCAATTGGTTAATGTGGGCAGGGGCATTAACATGAGTGTGGGGGCCACCAGGAGTCGTTCCAGGCAGAATGGGGTGTAGGCAATCACAAGCATTTCTTGTCTGAGTTGAGCTTGAGGCAGCTGACGTCAATCCAAGGGCAGACTGCTCTCCTCCCATTGGGAAAATGCATCTTGGCTTGAGCAGAGTCGTCCGACATGGAGAGGATCAGTTGGGTGTCATTGTCGTAGAAGACTATCTTTACCTCGTGTTTGATGATCTTAGTGAGCGAGCCATGTAGAGGTTAAAAAGCTTCTGCCAGTGTGTGGATCCTTGGGCCACTCTGCAGCAAGTGTCTAAGTTCTGATGTGAATGGTGGTAGTCGGACCCTCTGTGTTCTTCTGGTGAGGAAGGACCAGATCCAGCTCAGGGCTTTGTCTCAGATGCCGGCGTCGAGCAGCCTGTCACAGAGGCTGAAGTGGGAGACTGTCTAAAATGCAGTAGAGAGGTCTAGAAGGTTGAGTGCGGCAGTACCTACGCTGTGCAGTATGATGCATATGTTGTTGGTGGTGGCTAAAAGTGCAGTTTTGGTGCTGTGATTGCTTCCAGATCGGAAATGGGAAAGTTCTAGGATACGGTGTCTCGCGAAGAACTCTATGAGTTCCTAGTTGATGGCTTTTTCCGTTACCTTGGCTGGGAAAGTGAGCAGAGACATGGGTCAGTAATTCTTCAGCTCCCTAGGGTCGGATTTGGGTTTCTTGAGTAGCGGGCAGATTTCTGCGTGTTTACAGTCTGAGGGGAATGTGGTAGTCTTAAACGATAGGTTGATGGTTCAGCAAAGCTCTGGTGAAATGATGGGAATGACAAGCTTGAGGATGTGATGAGGGCATGGATCTGAGGGTGCTCCCAAGTGGATGGAGTTCATTATTCTTTGGGTGTCCTCTACAGTAATGGTGGTTCAGCAGTTCATATCTGGTGGGGGAGCAAGGTCCATGGTGCTGAGCGGTGAAGGCGGGCTCTGTATGCTGAAGCCTTTGTAGATGTCCCAGATCTTACAGTGAAAGAAGGTGGGGAAGATCGTTGCGGAGGTCTTGGGAGGGAGGGATGGATGAGGTTTCTGCCCTGCGGTTCGTGAACTCTTTGACAAGGATGAAGAGCTCTTTGATATTGCGAGTGCTGGTGTTGAGGCATGCTTGAAATGCAGCTTTTTGGGTGGCTCGTATGTTTTGGTGGTACATTGTGTCAGTATTTTTGCAGGCAGTGCGGTTTGGTGGATTTGCGGAGGCTCCATTTGCATTACAATAGTCTGCAGGCGCGCTTGGATTGATGTAGGTCTTGGCTCATTGGCTGCACATTCAGAGTCACTGCTTTAGTTTGCCTGCGGATTCATTGGAGTGGTTGACAGCGTTTGGTGATCTGTGCTTCCGTGACTATACCCCAATGTTTGCCAGGGGGTTAGGGAATGTGGTGCCGTGCAGTGTTTGAGTAGGTTAAGTAGATGCACTTGGTCAAGCCAACAGTGTTTGGAGGTGTGGATGAAGGTGAGGTTGTCCCCTGCTGAGAGAATGGCGTAGAGGATGTGAAGGGGTTTGTAGGTAGGGACGATGACTAGTTGTTTGACGCCGAGAATTGTGGGGTCGTACAGGATGTTTGATGTATTGGGGGTCATTGAGGGTATCGAGCTGTAAATCGAGATCACAGAGTGGGATGTAACAGGAGGAAGTGAGTGCTTGGAGAGGCAATGAGGTTGACAATGTCTTGTAAAGACTGGGGTTGAGGTGCAGGTGGCCTGTAGATGAGGGTGCCACGTAGGAAGGTGTTTCGGTTGGTCAGGATGTGGAAATGTAGATGCTCATGCGTTGACAGAATGTGACTAGATGATGAAAGGCGGAGGTTGTTCTAGTAGATTATGGCAATGACACCTCCAGGAAAGTTGGCTCTGTCCTTGTGTATGATTTTGTAGTTGTGCGTAATGGCCGTGGCAATGTCCGTGGTAGCTGCAGGGGTGATCCAACTCATAGCGAGATGGTGACGTCCAGAGCTGTTGAGTCGAGGTCTCAGACTTGTAGTGCATGCTTGACGAGGGAGCTTGTGTTAAGGAGCAGCGAGGAATCATGGGGTGGTACTTGGGAGTATGCTGGAGCAGGCGCAGCAAGAAAATGATCCATGTTTGTACATGTGGTCAGCTTGGTGGCATGCTGGTGATCTTATGGGGTTGAGGGCACATAGAGTGCTTGCGTTAAACCAGCAGAAGGGGTGAGAACCAGGGTCCCTGGTGCTGGGTGGCGTCCATGCACAAACAGGCTTCCCTGTGGCGCACTAGCGTG